>NC_057795.1:582720377-583020377 GCF_018294505.1 Triticum aestivum
GGGGGGATTAGCTAGTCTCCTATCATACCCCTGTAGAGAAAAAAGATCACCAAGGTCTCGGTGCTTGCTAGCTATCTCCCAGCATGCCACGCGGCTCGCCCCCACACCTCACAAGCCCCCTTGGGAAGCTCATCTAGAGGGTACTCCGGCTATTTGATCCATTTTTATGATACTTTAGGGGTCCTACTAGTCACTCTGTGTGTCAAACTGTCGAGCAAACACACATAATGACGTAGATGGGCAGGTCCATTTTGTGTCATCAAGTGGTTCCTTCGTTGTATCTATGTTTTTTTGGTTTTACAGGTTTTCAACCGTTAGTTTGTATAGACACACACAAAAATACTACATTTCTATAAAGTGAACAGTTTTAAACATTAAGAATATTTTAAAAGAAATATTATGATATTGTGAACATTTCTAAAAGTGACGGACATTTTTAGTTTTTCCTGATTCTTTTTACACAAATTGTGAACATTTTAATTTTTTTACTATTTTTATGTAAAACAATTGTGAACATTCCCAATGAATGCAAGATTTCTTGATAGAAAAGTGAACAATTTAAAATTTCGGTAATTTTAAAAACCAATAAAAAAATAAAAACGAAAAATAGAAAAGAAAAGCAGTAAGCCATAGCGAAAAATAATATAAACCATATGAGAACCTTCGTAAAATTGGAAAAACCAGACTCATGACCTTCCCAAGACTGGAAACAAAAAATAATAATTGGCTTAACACTAATTGGGTCGAGCAAGTCATTGGGCGTGTGCATTTACCCGACATCTAATCGCAAGAGTTTTTTTTAGCAGTAAACCACACTCTATTACGGAATGACTCTAATCGTAAGAGCTATATCTTGCTTATTGCGGGATTGATTTTTTTTAGACAATTGCGAGACTGATAACAAGGCACAGACGAGCTATATCTCGTGCAAAGTGGCATGGCCCAATAATGTCGCTTCTTGCATCTTGGGGAACCTTGTAAAGAGCGGTTTGGGAAACCTTCACACGGTTTTGGAAGGTTTCCTTTTGATGTCTTACTTTAGGAACATGCGTTGTAAATTTTTTTTCACTTCTCAATTTGTTTTCATTTCTATTTTCTCTTTCAAAATCATGAAGCATTTTAATCCTCCCTATTTAATGCACAAACATTTTTGACATGTCATGACCATTCTTTAAATATTTAACAAACAAAATTTCATATTCACATGAAGGTTTTTAAAATTTATAAAGATTTTTTAAGTGTCAAGTACATTTTTTGAAATGGTATAAAGATTTTTACATCCTATGAATATTTTTAAAAATTGTTTGAACAACTTTTTACATCCTAGAACATTCATTTAAAATCTCATGAACAAGTTTTTCAACGTGTGAACATTTTGGTTGAATGGTACAAACATTTTTGTGTATCTCATGAAAATTTTATTAAAATTGCGCGTATAATTTTAGTTTTTCATTAACAAAAATAAAACACAACTAACTGTATTTACGAACCTGGTGGAAATTTTTGAAAATACCCGATAAACGTTTTTAATACATGATGCATGTTCTAAAAAATAATAAAAGAATTCAAAATGTATTTTCAAACATTTTAAGCGGGAAAAATTCTTATATATAGATGGTACATACGTTACAAATGAATAAATTACATTACATTTTTTAGTCTAAACACGCTCCACTTTTATTGATTATTGAACAAGTTCATAGAGATACAATGTTGATCTGGAGTATTAAGGAGCCACACATAGCGTCCTAAAGAAATGCCTAGAGTATGTTTAGTGAGGCTATGTCTCTTAGTATTGGTTTCTCTCCCTTCGAAGATGAAGGAACATCAAGAAAACTATCGTGATGTAAGGTTGATCTCCTTGATAATACTAGAGTGTATCCCACCCGTATTTCTGTGAATGTCGTTGATCACACCTTGAAAAATCCGAAGCTATCTGCACATCTTTAAGCGATAAATCGAGATCAAGTGAGAGCACTTCGCGACAGGCCAACGCCTCCAAAGATTCTGGGTCGGTCATTCCTGGACATTTTATCGCCGAGGAACCTAGATAGTTGCCAGTGGAGTCTCTGCGAACCACATTGTAAGAACCCTCCGTCGCGTCACGGGACACGTCACTGTCCACTTGAATTTTTGCCACTCTTTTGGCCGGCGGGATCCATCTCTCAGGTTGTCTCGGAGGTGTGTGAGCAGCCACATGTTGTATCATCGGTTTGCATGTCTGAAGCTATCAGAGATAGATCTGGACAAATAGATTAGTGGCTAAATTTTTTTAGTTTTGAGATCCAGAAGAAAGACACTTTTTTTTAGGTGCTGAAGAAAGACATATTTGAGCAACCATTTTGCAGGCTATATCAATTTTCCTTTTTGAGAATTTTTCGCAGGCCATATCAAAATGGATCTAGCAATCATCATCATCATCTGTGGAGAAGCTAGGTAAGGCCCATCTGGCCCAGAAGCCCGCGGCGGAACCTCCCGACAGCGCCGCAGGGACGCGCAGAGTTCCGGCTCGTCGTTGCTCTCCGCCGCAGCCCGGCTGGGGTTGAAATCAGTTCGTCTTTGGCATTTGCTGGCTTAAACCCTCCGCTACAAACCAAACGCAAACCCCACGGAACAATCCCCTTCTCCTCCCCTTCTTCCTTTTCTTTCTTTCCCCCCAAGCCAGCCAGCCCCCCGCCAGCCATGCTCCGCCTCGCCGCCGCGAGATCGCGGGCCCTCCTCCTGCCCCGGCCCGCCGCCGCCCTCCCCTCCCCCACCACCCCCTCCTCCTCCTACTCCTCCTACGCCCGCGGCGCCCCCTCCCCCTCCTCCTACGCCTACCGCGCGGCCTCCTCCGCGGCCGCCGCGGAGGCGGCGGCGGCGGCGGCGGCGTCCGGCGCTGGCGCGGAGGCGGCCGCCACGGCGCCGCCTCCCCCCGCGGCCCGCAAGGGGTGGATCAGGGGCCTGCTCAAGTTCGGCGTCTTCACAACCCTCGTCGGAGCCATCGGCGGCGCCGGCTACGCCACCCACGGTGCGACCCCGCCGCCCCGATCTCTGCTCGGGCGCTTCCTCCCCGTTTGGGGTTCCGCGCTTGCATCCGCGTTCTCACTTTTGTTTGACCTTGCCTTGTTTGTTTTTTCCTTCCCGTTTGCTTCAGCCTACTCGCTGTCCGAGGTTGACAAGAAGACCCTCGAGTTCAGGAAGGAGATGACCACCCCGATCCCCGTCCCGGAGGACGCTTCAGAATTCGAGGTAACAATTAACCAATGCCGCGCCGTCTTCCCATCATTGTCGTTGCTTCGTTGCTTGCTCGAGTAATTTCGCTAGGGGAGTTTAGTTTAAGGAGTACCTGATTGGCCTATTGGCAGCTCTGTTTATTGTAATAAACTTGTAATGCAACAAAGCACTGGCAGTAAGAGGTCCAAGGGAAAGCCTCTCTAGCGATACAGAAACATGCAACATATTGTTAAACTATCACTATGTTCTGTCACAAGGTCTATGATCTCCAAAATCATCAATATACTTATGTGTGATACAGAAACAAATGGAGATTGTGGGAATAAACTGCAGCTAGCAGCCTTGTTGTCTGTCAAACTCAACTATGTCTAATACTAGAGTGTCTGTGCTTTGTTTGTGCAGAAATTTCGGGCTAGGGCTTACGAAACAGCTATGAAAGGTACAAGCCATGGCATCTTCCTTCTTTTATTATTGTTATTATTATTATACTTGCCTTCTTTTCTTCTACTACCTGAAATATTTTTTCCTTTTGGACGGCAAAATTGCCATATTACAGCTTCTACTCTCTTGCTGTTTGTTTTCTAACTCCTCCCACTTCTTTCCTCACTTGATGCTTTTGTACACGTTCCAAACACTTGATTGAACAGTGATCTGACGAACATTATACTAAGTAATAAATCAAAAGAATTGTCCTCAGTGAATGCAATGAAGATTGGAATTAAATACAGTTATGCCGCTACTCCCTCTGTTTCACAATAGATGCTGTTCTAGCTTACACATTTTCTTCCTAAATACAGTACGTTCTACGATTACGAGGCAATTCTTGCCATCCTTTCCTTTGCATACCCCAAAAAGTTATTATTCACAAGGTTCACTACTACTATGACTAGAGTAGCACCCACCCATCCAGTAGTGATAAGTGAGGTAACTAAGGAGGGGAATGTGGTATTTCGGATACATGCCATGCAGCCTTGGTGGGACGGGGTTGTAAAATCTTAGAATGACATGTTTGTGCAACGGATGGAGTACTTATTGAATACATACCATATAGTCAAAATTATTCCTTGAGCTCCAGTATACATTTTTTGTTTGGTACCTTGTTAATACTTCAGATACATGCCATGCAGCCTTGGTGGGATGGGACTGTAAAATCTTATAATGGCATGTTTGTGCAGCGGATGGAGTACTTCTGAATACATAAATATAGTCAAAATTGTTCCCTGAGCTCCAGTATACCTTTTTGTTTGGCACCTTGTTAATACTTAATACTAGTCCTGTACATTTTGCTACTGCAGTTCCTGTTGCAGCGATAGAGCTTTACCTGGAAATTAGGGCCAGAATTGAAGATCATGTTGTGGTTAGTTACGAATTATAATATTTCCATTTTTTATCTAACAGTTGTATTTCTTGTAAATGTTAATAATCACACCAAATATTTGTTTGACAGGGCTTTACTGAACCCGCATCAGACAAACTGTTACCAGATTTACATCCGGACGACCAGAATATCTTCACCCTAGTTGTTGATCTGACTGACACTCTTGTATACAATGATTGGCAGGTAGAGTGAATGAAATATTTAGTCCTGTTTTGATTGTTGATTTTTTCCAGTACTATAACCCAATCTTAGGATTTGATGGGAATGTGGTACTATGATACATGGACTGATATTTACGTTATAAAAAAAAGACTTCAAGTCAATGTGAGTGGCAATGTGCAGCTTGTTTTCCATGCTGTCAGATAATGTGCTAACAAGTGCAGCACAATATATAACTTAAATGAAACCATCTCTAACTGAAGGAAAACTAATTTTATTTTCATGTCTTATTTTCCTAAATATTTATGCACAACTATATAAATAGGATTCCTATCTCTTCATTTGATTGGAACAGACTAGTCCCTGTTGTGCTACAGTACGCGTGAACAGTAGGTCTTCCCATAATTTGGGCTAGGGGCTTGGTACATTCCCATGACAGTTTACCCAAACGAAGCAGATATTTGTGCCTAGGCATGTAACATGCTCATGAATTTTCCATTGCCACATCCAGGGCTCGTTTGCTTGGTTGTGTCTAGGCATGTAACATGCTCATGAGATTTCCATTGCCTTACGATAACATAGCAGGATGAGGGTTGAACTCAACTCATCTTACCTATGTTGCTATTAGTTCCATTGCATGGGATAATTCATAAATTGTCTTTCATTTTTTATCCTCTTTTTATTTTCCTATTTGTGCAATTCAGGAATATCAATGTAATGTTTTCTCTCTGTGTAAAGCGTGAGAGAGGTTGGAAGACATTCAAGAGACCAGGAGTTGAAGCTTTTCTGCAACATATGGCAACCATGTATGAAGTTGTTGTATATTCTGATCAACTGCAAATGGTAAGTTGTTTTTAACTCATCCTTCAGGTAGACTGTTATGTTAATACCCTAATGTCTACATGTTTCACTTGTAGTATGTGGACCCTGTGGTTGAAAGGTTGGACTCAACGGGTCAGATACGCAAATTATCAAGGCCTGCAACTAAGTACCAAGATGGTAAACATTATCGGGTACGAAGACTGCCTGGCTTTACTATTTGAGCAATAAGCACACTCCATAAAGATAAAACATTGTCAGTAATAGTGAATCATCCATTTTGCTGTTTTATACTAATAATCTCCTTTCAATCATTCATGGTATGTGCTCCTAAATAAGTATGTGAGCCATACCCAAGGATGCATGTAAATCAATATGGACACTAATACAGTATTATAGTATTCTTTCTATTGTAAATTAAGATCGATGCTTGTATTGTTGGGAATTTCAAGAGAAGTGAACCATTCAATTGTGTATTTATCTGTTTATTTGTTTATTGGGTCCATTATCTGATATGTGAGCCATCACCAAGCCTTCCGTTTTGTTACTGTATGACATTTCTCCTTTTAATATTTTTTGTCATGCTTTACCAGGATTTGTCAAAGTTGAACAGAAATCCTGCACAAGTTCTTTACGTCAGCGCACATGCTCTTGAATCTTGCCTGCAACCTGAAAATTGTGTTACAGTCAAACCCTGGAAACTTGAAAATGATGACACTGAGTTGCTGGATCTGATTCCATTTCTTGAGTGTAAGTGTCCCAACCGTCTCCTGTATCCCTAAAAAAACATCTCCTGTATTACGGCATTACCATGTGGTTCTTGGTATCTTCGTTGTTGTCTTCTGAGTCTGTGACCTCAAAGTGCTTAAGTGTTAATAATGCCAACTTTTACATTACAGATCTTGCCATAGCAAGGCCTTCTGATATTCGGGCAGTGCTTGCTTCCTATCAAGGTCATGATGTTGCTAAAGAGTTCCGAAAGCGTAGCAAAGAACTGGAGAGGTAAGCACATGGTTACATTCTATTACAAGATGCCTGTCATTTAGAATATTTTTGGTTTGTCGTCTTTACATTGACGAGTGAAACTCTCTTTGTGTGGCATTTGTTGTTGACTGTCATGGTTGCATTCTACTGAAGGATCCTGTTATTTAGACTATTTTAGGTTTGCCGTCTTTACATTGACGAGTGAAACTCTCTTTGTGTGGCATTTGTTGTGGATTTCATGGTTGCATTCTACTGCAGGATGCCTGCCATTTAGGTTTTGCTGTCTTTACATTATTATATGAACGTGATATATTGTTATAGATGTCATCAGTGTAACTACACGAGTGGACCTCTCTTTTGCGTGGCATTTGTTGTGGACTGTCATGGCGGTTGTGTATGTTGTTTAGTTGGACGCCTTATGCATAAGTTGATCTGAATTTCGAAGTACAGATTTTCTAGGTGTTGAGCTGGACTCGGCAATTATGTAGTAATAACACCCTCTGTTCCTAAATGTAAGACGTATATTTACAAACAGAGGTAGTAGAATCTGGGGAGCTACCTTTGGTACTAGAGTCCCTTACTAAGGCATCATGCTTCTTTGAGAACTACACCAATCTCAGTAATGCAAAATTAGGACATTGACCTTGAGTGTATCAGATTTCAAGCTTACAATGCCTGTCTGGATTTTTGAAAATCGGCTTATCTAGGATCAGCTATTTGTTTGTTACACAAACCTGTTTTTTTTTCCTTCTGTGAATTGAATGGCCATTACTTCACCATCTTACAGGCACAAGCAAGCGAAGCAACGTAAGAGCATATGGCGGCGGTGATGGATCTGATCTGCTGCAAGGGCAAAGCTCCAAATTGACCTAATCCTAGCTGCGTGTGTTTTTTGTTGGAAGGAGAGCATATTGAGACTCCTGTGCAATTGCGTTTCTAGTCAGATGGCTTGGTAGTTTGGGCAGTTTAGGTTGCCTAACATTACGACTGATATCAGCGCTCATCCCATTTTCTTGTAAGGATCTCCATTTCTTGGGCATCTCATTCCCATGTGAAGAATAGGGCTATATGTATAGCACACGGTCTCTGTTAAGAGTTTGAGACCACGCCACCAAGTTTGCCTTATGCTTAGTTGCCAAAACATGCGTTGAGATGAGGCGTTTTTCTTAATGGTCCGTGGTCATTGCATTCTCTGAGTCATAGAGATGACTACGCATCGTGCGCACATTGTCGACTTGATGAGAAATAATATAACAGTGGTTTGCGACTGTGAATCGTCTCAACTGCACCAAATTCACTCTTCGACCGCAGTAGCAATTGCTGTAACATGGATTAGTGGCAGCTCGTTTTAATATGCATACACAGCTTGCATACACATTCTGAAGACAATTTTTTTCGTTAAACGGGTACTCACTCCTTGCCAAAATCTTAGGTGTTCTGCGGTCCTTCTATAATTGCCTTTCTTTGTGGATATGCAATGTTTCTGTACACTTGATGATGTCCATATACGGTAAGACCTCAGTAACCAGACTGTTTTTCTCATAATCCTATAAATTGATTTTAAAACGCCCTCCCTTTCATAATCCGTGTCTTGCACGAATCTCCTGTTTCCAAACAAAGTGCAAAATTTAGGCAGAAGTCGTTTAAAGAGCCAACTTCATAAATTCACATGTACACATTTTTATGCATGATTTACATATTCAATTCTCCATCTTGTCAATTTCCAAATTTCCAAGGAGGTTCTTAGGGCTTTTTGACTTGCGGGGTGAAAAAAGGATACACTTAAAGGATTCCACTATCATCCAACTTGAATCGTGTAGGCCTAATTGACACGCAATAGAACCATATGAATTTTTTTTCAAGAGGCATGAGTAAATGAAAAAAAAAAACTTTGCGACGTGCCGGACTACAGAGAGAATGGAGCTCATGATGACAGTATGGCGCTGCTGGCACGTCCGCAACAAGATAACACATCATAAGCAGCCGCCCCAGTCAAAGCATCCAAGAGGTATCTTCTAAGCTAAGTGAACTAATTGGTGCGCAGAACAACCTAGGTGCTGATCCAGTTAAAGGAAAGCAAGTTTGGGTGTGGTGACACCCAGCAAGCCATTACCGCATGCTCAGCCCATCAAGGGCGCCTCATCCAGGTGGTCTCCTCAGGCTGAAGGATGGGCAAAACGGAAATGTTGATGGATCGTTCCGCGCCACCTCGGGAGCTGCGGGGGCGGGCATGATTCTGTGCGGCTCCACAACGACATCATTTTCTCATCCTGTTGAGAGTTGCATACATGTGTAGAACCATTGGAGGCTGAGCTCTCAACTTGCATGGAGGGCATCAACCTCGCCTTGCAATGAACGAAGATGCTGATAGAATTGAAGAAGGACTGCCTTGTCGCTTTTAACATGATCAATGGTCCGAACAGGGACCGGTATTGCTATGCCATGTTGGTTGATCAAATCCAATGGCTTTCGAGGGAAGGGAGAATGTCCAAGCTATCTCATGTTCGTAGGGAACAGAATGGTGTAAGCCATTATTTGGCCTCCTTTGGCCGGACATAAGGTCACACTGTGATGTGGCTGGGTTCGGGAGCAGAGGATGTCCCTGATATTTTTAAGAATGACTTATGTCCTGATTGATGAAATAAATTCCCTTTCACACGCATTTAAAAAAAAGAATACCCTAATAAATCGAACCCAAGAGATGCCATTGGAAGGGAAAGAAAATTAAACAACACGCATATAAGTTTTTCAACAGTTAAAATCGTTGAAAAATTATATATTTTTCAATAAAGCAGGCCCTTCACAGAAAAAAAAATAGCGTCGCAAAAAAAAAGGAAAAGACCCAGTCTTTTTTTTTTCTCGTTTGAGCATGGCCCCTTTTCTCCGCAGAGAAAAAAGGCCTGGCCCACATCAAGGAATCGACCGAAAGGCCACAGACAAACACAGGCTTGAAGCTCGCAGCACGGATAGCGCTCTCCGGCCTCCGCCCAAATCGCCGCCGCCCCGGCTCCGGCCGCCCCCCTACTCCCGCGCGCGCCATGACGGCGAATCAGCCGGCGGGCGAGGCCCTCGCGACCCACATCTCCGGCATGTCCCGCCCGGAGATGTACGACCTCATGTCCCAGATGAAGGTGCGCCCCCCAATCCCCAAACCCTACGAGCCTGATTCCTCCCCTCCCGGCCTCCTCACCGTTTCGCCTCGTCCCGCAGGCCATGCTCGACCACGACCAGGAGAGGGTGCGCCGAATGCTCGTCGAGAACCCCGACGTCACCCGCGCGCTCTTCCGGGTGAGTCCTCTCGCGGCCTGCGCTGCTAGGGTTTGTGGGTTTCCTGGTACAGATTCCGTGTTTCTATGCAGGAAAGGGTAGGATAAAACTCCATACCTGTCACAAATGGTAGTCGCTGAACATCTGGTGTACATTGCTGGCTACCCCAGTTAAACCTGGTTCATGTTTGCATAGGGAGTGGAATCGAGGGTCATTTATGTTGTAAAAAACATTATAGGTTGCTTTTTACATGATTTAGATGGAAAATCCATTCATAAGAACGTGGTGTATAGTCGTGTTAATGTTGATAGTGTCACCACAGGGCGTTCACACCTGTTGTTTCTATATGGAAAGAAAGTGGACGGCGAAGAAGAATGTGTGTCACACACTTATATAGAAGACTAAAACCGAATCCACTACTTGTTCTACGCCTGTTTCCCAATGGTTTATTCAATTGTTATAAGCATTCTAATACACATCATTAATGTTTTTGCTTTTGTTCTCCTGACAAACTTGCCTTGTTATCATGCAGTCAATATAGGGTGTGGTGTCTACGTACATATGTGAACTTTCAAGTTTCAGCTTGATTATTTTGCTCACAATGATTGAATCTGTTATATGCATTTGTGCTGGATGCATTTCTCATATAGTATTTTTTTCTCCTTGCAGGCCCAAGTGGTTCTCGGAATGGTCAAAACACCTAAAGCTGTATGTAACATAAGTTCTTTGACGTTTAATATTTGGATTATTAATGTTGAAATTGAATATTTTTGTCATCAAATGCTTGTTGTTCCACAGGCACAATCTTCCGACACGCACCAGCCAACAGTTGCTCAGACAACTCCTCCTGCATCAGTTAAAGCTACAGTACAAGATCATGTTAACTTGCCCCAGCCTCCCTTGCCTACCAATCAACAGAATTTGCAACCTTCTGGCCAATTTCCTTCGGGCACTTCTAATGTGACACCATCTTTGGACCTTCCACCTATGCCAGCGAATCCACCACAATCAGCACAATCAAAAGGATACCCTATCCATCAGATGCATTCTGCATCAGCACCGCAGTCATCTCAGTATCCAAATGTTACCATGCCTCCTCATGCTCCTCCACAGTATTCAAATGTTCCATCTCATATGCCAACAGTGAACAGTCAACCACAGCAACCATTGCAAAATCCTGGAATGTTTAACCAGCAATTACAGCCACCCCTGCCCCAGTTGCCTAGGCCACCTTCCATGCAGGCATATACACATCAGATGCATCAGCAAATACCCAGTACATATGGTCAGCACATGTTGCAACAACCAATGTTTCATGTAAGGTTCTATAGTCTATACTAAATTTATGTGGTTCTGATAACTATATACTCTTTTGCAAACTGACCATGATATTTGGAATTTCTCAGCCAGGTGGGAATCCACAAAATTCTTTCTTTACAGGTCAACAACAGCAGCAATTACCCAACCAGCCACCACCATTGCCGAATCAGCCACCACCACAGCTATACCAGGTGTGATATCTCATCTTCTGGAAGATATGATTAGTTTGATTATCCTGTCTTAAAGTTGACCTTTTCCTTGTGTAAAGAAAAATGCAAGTATATTCCTGAATGTTTCTGCCTTTCCGCAGCATTTGCTGTGCAAAATCAGCTTTAGGATGTATGAAATGATGGGGTATTGTTGATCTGCTATTATCTCAGGAGTTTTAGGTCTCGAAGAACCATGCATGCAATGAGTAATTGTTAACTAACCTCTTGCTATCATAGTGTAGTAGTCCTGACTGCTGTTATAAAGTATCTGTATCATATGACATATTATCAGCATTATAAAGTAACACGTGAATTGACTCTTATTATTTATAATCCAATAGACTAATATTTCACACATGTTGGCCTACATAACAGTTCACATTGCCTTCTACATGTTTTACTTGGCTAGGTTCTACAGTTCTTTTCCTTGTTCTGATTGACACTTGACATTATAAAAAAAAATCAGTGCACATGCAGTTCAAACGTTACTATTTTTTCTTGCTGCTGTGCTCCAAATTCTTTACCACTATGTCATTATTTATTCCTCCTTTCAATATTTGATACTGCTCACAGGGTTCTTGCTTGGACAGTTGAACCAAACGCCAAATATAGCATGCTTAAAACGTTTATGTTTTCTCAGCAAGGACCACATATCCTAGTTATTCTTGTTTGGACATCACAAAAATTGAGGGCTCATATATAATATCTAATCCATGGACAGTTTTAAGCATCTCTTCAGCATTTTTTCGCGCATAAACTCCTCTGAAAGCTGGTCATTCCGTATTCTCTTACAAAGATTGAATAGGAAACCCTTAACAAGCCAGTTTCAGGTTTAATTCATGTCTTGGTTTTTGTTGATTTATGGATTGCCAGCTTATTGCTGACTTTTTGGACATCAAGGACACCTGAAATTTAGTATAAGGATATCAAGCACAACCTATTTTTAGTCTATGCAAACCACACATCACTTCTTAAATAGATTATTGTTGTTTGCCAGATTCTAACAGTCCCACCTTATCTGTGATGTGCGGATCATGGACTCAAAAATCAACAGTTAACTCTTGTAATTTGTCTGTTTAACAGGCTAATTCACATGTGAGCTCGCACTACAATTCCCAAAGTATGCAAGTCGATAGATCAGCTCCATGGGGGCGTGGCAACCAAGAAGCATCGTCGGCTGGCTCCCATTTCCCTGGCCAATTTCAAGGTCTACCTGGACAGATGACCCAAGGGATTGGCGGAATGCAGACAGGCCGCCCAGAAGCACCTGTAAGTGTCCCTGCTACTGCATTTTAGAACACAAGTGGTCATATGTGCTACGCTTTACCCCCTTTCCCTAAAAAATGAACCACTCACGTAGTTGTTATTCGAGCAGTTGACAGCCGACATGGAAAAGATGCTAGTACAGCAAGTCATGAGCATGTCGCCGGAGCAGATCAACGCGCTGCCCCCGGAGCAACGTCAGCAGGTGCTTCAGCTGCGAGACATGCTGCGTCAATGATGTACACGACGAGCAGCTGCCCGAGTAGAAGGATGACAGTTCGATAGAGCCGCGCAGATCGGATCAAGTGCTCCGTGATCGACTTACGTTGTCAAAGTGACATCTTCATTGTTCAAGCGGATTGACATCCCTGCTAGCCTGCCGCGTGCCTGGGAATGTGGTTGTAGAATGAACGCTTAGCCCATTTCGTTATTTATAGGCAGCTCTTTGGATATACATTCGGATTGACAAGTGAAGCGGCATGATGTGGTACTCCGCTGCTGCTGCCGCCAAGTTTTCTGCCGTGTTGTGATTGAATTCTGGTCCTTGTCTGATGACTGGTCTAGCTCTTGAGATGACTGATTGATATAATATGAGAGTGGTGGTAAACGTTCTTGTTTGTACTCCTTTTTTTATCGGATCTTTTCTCAATTTTGTCTTGTCTACGTGCGAAAATCTGTTGGCATGGACGAGCTCTTTTTTTTGCGGGTGAAACCGGGGCTCTTTATTCAACATCAAAACCTCCAGCATAATCTGCTGAGAGGCTAGTTACAAGAAAACTTGGTGTGGTATCAAGCCAACACTCTGTAACATCTAAAGTGCTTGCCTGTTTCGCACAGAGATGAGCAGGGACGTTGGCAGCTCTACCGACATGCTGAACTATAAAAGACTTAAATGAAGGAACATGCTCCCCGATTTCAGAAAAGATAGGCGCCACCACCGCACGAGAGGTGTGACGCGAGTTCCAGAGATTCACAATCTTCAAATTATCAGACTCCAGAACCACTTCCTCATAGCCCCGAAGGTGCGCAAAGATAACTCCATCGCGGATGGCAAAAGCTTCAGCTATGAGCGGGTCCGTGACCCCTGGGTATGGTTTACACCATGCTGCAAGAAGGGTTGAATTGGACCGAGAAACACCCCCTGTCCCTCCCCTCCTTGCATCCATTGCAACACTGCCATCAGTGTTAATTTTGATCCATCCCGACTCAGGCGGCCGCCAGCCATGGCCGGGCAGAATTCTAACGTGATCTCGAGGCAGCTCAAGAACTTCAAGCGACTCCCGAACCCTCTTCAGAGACTGAATATGGTTATAAGCATTCTTGTCGTGGGTGATATTGTTCCGAGAGGTCCAAATCGTCCACATAACAATCACCATTGTCGCTCTTTGTGACTCCGAGAACATCTGATCGCACAAGATATCTCTGGACCAGGTCAGAGGGTGCAACACCGGCCTTCTGATATTCAACCATTCGGGGGCTGCATCTCAAAACTGTCTGGCATGAGAGCAGTCAAGAAGGGCATGCATCATGTCCTCGTCCGTGTGAAGACATATTTTGCATGTACTAACCGTAGCAATATGGCGATGTTTAAGAGTAGCTTCTGCTGGTAGAATGCCATGTAGTACCCTTCACCAGAAGACTCTGACTCTTGGGATAACTTTGAGCTTCCACAATCGAGACCACAACTGTTTGTCTGTCAATGAAGAATCGGTAATCGTCCCCTCCTCTAGAGCAGTCCGCTCGTTCCGAGTCATTAAGGCACGATACGATGATCTTACAGTGTAGCATCCCGATTTTTCAAAAGCCCAAGCCAACGAATCATCACCCCCTCCTTGCCTCAGCGGAATGTTGAGGATGGCATCCGCATCTGGGGGTATGAAGTTTTGTCGAACCACATCTTACTTCCATGACCAGCTGATGTGATCGATAAGGTCCGCCACCACATTCAGCTGATCATTGCCAATGCTGCAGACCAGCGTCATTGATAGTGTACCAGGAATCCATTTGTCATGCCAAACAGAGACCGTTGAGCCGTCGCCTACCCGCTTTAGAAGACCGATCCGCAGGGCATCCCTCCCAGCAATTATAGCACGGCAGGTTGGAGAGGAGAAGCGAGGAGCTGTGGCTTGCATAAAATCACTTGTGGGATAATATCTTCCCTTAAGAACTCGCGCGCATAGAGATTCTGAAGTTGTCATCAGACGCCAACCGTGTTTTTCGAGGAGAGCTGTATTAAACAGCTCAAGATCCCTGAACCCCATTCCTCCCCGCGCTTTTGGTTTTGATAGAGAGTCCCATGCCTTCCAGTGCATAGATCGACGGTCAAGGGAACTACTCCACCAATATTTTGCCAAACAAGAGGCCAGACTTTTACAAACCTTCTTTGTTAGCTTGAAGCAACTCATGCTAAACATGGGGATGGCTTGGGCAATTGCCTTGATTCACACTTCCCGTCCAGCACAAGAAATCATCCGTTCCGATCCTCCTTGGAGCTTGTTACGAATCCTCTCCCCAATATGATCGGAAGTGCCACTTGTGATCCTGCCAACTGCTGTGGGCAGACCAAGCGCTCACTGAAAGCTTCGACTGAAATATTCAGAGTGTTTCAATAGCAGCTTGTCCGGAGCAGCAGTATTTGGGCTGAAATATATCGAGCTCTTCTCCTTATTAACTGCCTGGCCCGAGCCTTCTTCGTAGATTCTCAAAATCTCATTTAATTTTTGGGCACTTTGCACCTTAGCTTGCATGAAAATTAGACTATCATCCGCAAAGAGAAGATGATTGATCCAGGGTGAGCGATAACTTACCCTTATGCCTTTATCTGCCTCTTCTCCTCCGAAACGATTCAGCAGTGATGTAAGCCCTTCCGCACACAACAAGAAGAGGTACAGAGACATTGGGCATCCCTGCCGTAGGCCCCTTGATGGAGAAAAAAATGGAAGGAGCTCGCCATTGACCCGAATTGAGAATCTGACCGTGGACACGCATTTCATGACAAGGCGAACAAAATCCACACCAAATCCAAGTTTGAGCATGATAGCTTGCAAATAATGCCATTCGACACGGTCATAGGCCTTCATCATGTCTAACTTGATCGCACACACTGAGTTGCCCCCTTTTTTCCTTCTCCTCATTGCATGCACACTCTCATGTGCAATAAGAACGTTATCAGTTATCAGACGGCCAGGGACAAAAGCACTTTGTTCGGCACCCACAATATCATCTAGACACTCACGGACACGGTTAGCAATTGCCTTGGCAGCAATCTTATACAGAACCAGACATAGCGATATAGGTCAATATTGGGAGATTTTTTGGGGAAAATGTACCTTCGGAATAAGAGTGATGGATGTGTCATTCAATCCTGTTGGCAAATCCCTCCCATTCAAGAAATCAAGCACTGCTGGAACAATATCATCCTTGAGTAACTTCCAGCGGCGCTGAAAAAACTCTGCTATAAATCCATCCACCCCCGGGGCCTTCGACGGTGCCATTTGAAAGAGAGCTCTACGAACCTCCTCTTCCGTGTATGGTTTTTCAAGTTCATCATTCATCAATGGCGTAACCCGAGGGGGAAAAACATCCAGAAGCTCTTGCATCTGGTTGTAGCCTTGCGAGGTATATAATTGTTCATAAAAGGCCTGAACTTCCTCGCGGTCTTCTTCCAGCGTATTACACACTGAACCAGCCCGAACTAGCTTCTCTATCTTGTTCATTCGTCGACGCTGAGCTGCCTGAGCATGGAAGTAGCCCGTATTCTGGTCACCTTCCTGTAACCACAGAACTCTTGATCTCTGTCGGAGCCATATTTCTTCCTGGTGTAGCGCCAGTTTCAGCTTCTTTGCAACTGCTTTCTCTTCTTCTGTTGGCCCCCTCCTAGAAGATTGACCATGCAGACGGGTCAGCTGCTCGCGCAGCTTTTTTATCTTGCATGCCAAACATCCGAACTCTCTCGCCCCCCAAGCAGCAAGTCTGCCTTGCAGCGACCGAAGAGCTTGAGCTATACCTTGTAATCCCGCTCGGCCTGAACCCTTTTGCCAAGAGTCAAGGATCAGTTTATCATAGTCCACATGTGTTTGCCACATATCTTCATATCTGAAGGGTTTAGGGCCTCTGGGTGCAGCCGAAAAAAGGTTATCTCGCAGATCCGCGAGAACAAAACAGTGATCAGATTCCGTTGTGACAATGTGTCTGATCCTCACATTCGAAAACATCTGCATAAACGCAGAGTTGCCGAAGGCTCTATCAAGCCGGGCTCGCACGTTGGAGCGACCCGGCTGCATGTTATCCCATGTGTACTCCGTCCCTGACCAACCTAAATCAGTGAGAGCACACTCATCAGTAGCTTCCTGGAACGCCCGCATCTGCCATTCCGGTCGGGGTGTTCTAGAGAAGTGCTCTGAGCCAACAAGGGTCTCATTAAAGTCTCCGATGCACATCCACGCTTCATGTTGGATGGCAAAAAGTGTTCTCATGAATCTCCAGCTGTGTCGACGGTCTTCCACACGCGGAGCTCCATAGAATCCCGTCACTCTCCATTGCTTTGTGACATCAAACTTCTTCCTCACCATTACATCGATATGGGCGGTGCTATAATTTTTCAGTTCCACTTCCACATTTGAGGTCCAAAACATACCAACGCCTCCGCTCAGACCTGTACTGCTAACAACAAAGCAGCCCGAGAATCCTAGCAGATTCTGTAATCTTTCCACTCGAGTTGCTGAAATTTTCGTCTCCATAACGAACAGGAGATCGGGCCCTTCTTGCTTCACAATGTTGCGAAGCTCTCGAACTGCCCCGGGGTTCCCAAGCCCCCGGCAGTTCCAGCTCAAGCAACTCATTGGCCCCGGCGGGGCTGATTCGCAGCCACCACCGAACTATCCGAGTTTTCTGAATTTGTGGGGGTGGGTTTCTTCTTCTTAGAGGAGGGTTCTGTCTCCTGGTCAGCTTCCTCTCCCACAAGTTTATTAACTCCTTCTATGAACACCACCATTGCATTGACGTCCACCTCCCGATGCACCTGCTCTTCGGCCTCCGCCGGCGGCAAGGCAATCTGTCGGTACACCTGTTTCTACACCTGAGGTCCCCTCTTTCTTTTGTTTGTATTTGTATGATTACTTTTCTTGATTGGGGAGACAACCTCAGGGCAAGTGTCTGCCTTATCCTTCGCCTTGCGAGCATCCTTCGTACTGCTTTGACCCGATCTTTGCTCTTTTGACGAACTATCATTAGACGATGCTTTCTTCTTCTCATCCGACGCTCTCAGGCTAGTCTTGAAAGGTAATTCGCCATTCGCATCACGCGAGCCTGGCGTCGGACACTGAAGGTCAGAGTGCCCCAAACGTCCACATGAGAAGCAGAAGTTGGGGACATTCTCATACTGGATGTCATACCAGTCCCTCTTCTTCCTCGCTGCAGAATCAATCAGGATCCATCTGGGCAAGTGCTTACTGACATCAATTGTAACCCTAGCCCGCAGGTAGCCTTCCACGGGGTCAAACTGGACTGAGGATGCGTTTCGATCAATCTGTTGTGCTACAGCTTCCCCCCTTGACTCGTTTCTCAGATTGAAGGGTAGGTTCAAAACCCTAGCCCACAATTGAAGTTTATCAAACTGTAACTCTGATGGCTGCATGCATTCGTTGAACTCTGTCAAGATCACAACATGTTTACTCACATGCCAGGGAGATCCCTCCCAAACACGATCTCGATCGCTCTGGGTCTCAAATTCTGCCACAAAGGTGTTCTCGCCCACCGATCGAAACGCCAAGCCTCTAGGGTTTCCCCAAGCCGGGCGCAAAGCATTGGAAATCGTCTGGATATGCAACAGATTTCGGTTCAAAACCTTCCCCGTGATTGCCCAAATCTTCCTCGCGCCCTCATCAATGTCATCCAAGACCAATGGCGTTGCCTCCTCCTCAGTGAGATCGAGCTTACCCATGGCTTCCTCCATGCGCGCCCTCGCCGCCCGGGGCGAGAGAGCTTCCTTGCTACGCGACGACTCCGGGATCTCAGCCATCCCAAGTCTTCTGCTACGCGTTCCACCGACGGGGGCGGCCGCCGCTTTTCCACGCGAAACCCTAATCGCCTCCCAGAGGGCTCCTAGTTTTTCGGGGAACCGTACTGACTTCGGATAGGTTATGTGGAGGGTGGCATGGACGAGCGCTCACTTTATCGCTCGGCCGCATTCAGATACGGGATGTACGCCGTGGTACAGGTGGCTGACAACAGGATATTTAATGAGCGTACGTGACGGCAAGTGATGCTGTTAGGACGGATGACGCTGGCCGCGTACCAAGGTTTGACCAGTCATACAAGTGAAACCTAGACTCGCCATAATCTAAGGCCAACTCCACCGCGCGACCCCAAACAGACGTCCGTTTTGTCCGGTTTCTGTCCGTTTGGGTAGGGATTTGGGGTCGTGTCCGGGCCTGTCCTGGGATGCGGTGGCCGTGCGCCCAGCGCGCGGCCGCATCCATTTGCCCCGTCCTATCCGCGTATACTTAAAAAACTAAAAGCAACATTTCAAATGCCAAGCCCTAGTTCAGGCCAGCGGCAGCCCCGGTTCATCACGCCGGCAACAGAGCCAGTGGCCTACATGTCCATCGCCGGCATCAGCCAGTGGCCGGCAACACAGCCAGCCTCCAAAATGAATAGTTCTCCTCGCCGGCAACACAGCCAGCGGCCAGCAACACAGCCGGCCTCCAAAATGAATGTTTTCTCGCCGGCACACTACCAACGGCCGGACGGGCGGGCGGGCGGCACCCATGCCAGCCTCAAAAAGAACGGCCACGCCGATCGGACGACCTAGTTCAGGCCTTCGGTGTCAAGCATCTCCTTCTGCCTGGCCTCGAACCAGGCCCTCGTCTTGTCGCTCATCTTTGACAAGTTCACGCTCATGATCGCAAGGGCCACCTCCTTCGCTTTGGTGGCGGCATTGGTGGCCTCGATGTCGAGCTGCCTCTGCCTGGCCTTGACGTTGTCAGCCTCGATGCCGAGCTGCCTTTGCCGGGCCGCCTCCTCCATGTCGAGCTGCCTTTGTAGTGCGTAGGCCGGGCGACCGACGAGCCTGTGCTCGCCGGGCCGACGGCCGCTGCAGGGAACCCGGCAGGACAGCCCATGCCAAGCATGAGGATGGCGTGTGCTTTGTTGACAAGGTCCTCCTTCTCGTCGGCAGCGGCCTTGCGCCGCGCGGCCTCCAGCTCCTCGCGCTGGGCGGCAAACTTGGCCGCGGTAGCATTGACCTTGACGACCGCTCTCCGTTCCCTCCTCTTCGCCGATTCCACGTCCAACTTGGCGATCTCCTCTGGCGTGCACTCCGACCACGGCTTCCTTGGCGCCTTCTTCTTCACCTTTGCGGGCGGGTCAACGGCCAGGCCGCCAGAACTCGGCGGGGCGTCGTCCATGGACGGGGGAGAGAGGGGCGGTGGGAGGGACGTGGGAGGGTTTGGGGCAAATGGCGCCAAATGGGCGGGGCGGGGGGGGGGGTTGGTTTCTCCCATCGACAGGCGGGCTAGGGGAGGACAAGCGCGCGCGTCTCGCCTGTCTGCGCGCTGTCCGTTTCACCCCAAACCGAGCGCAAGTTTGGGCCGGGGATGGGTCGAAAACTAACGGAATCCGGACATTTGTCCGTTTGAGGCCGCGCTCTGGGCCGCCTCTTTTGTCCCTTTTACCCCAAACGGACGGGGGCGGACATGATAGGATCGCGCGGTGGAGTTGGCCTAAACACCCGCGACGCATGCTGGCAAACTGAAACCTATTTTTATTATTCCACACTAACCCATTAACCAACTGATATTAGCTCTAAACTGGAATATAATCCCAACTTGTCTGATCTAATAGCCGGCCCAAAACATTAGTCATGAAGCCTAGCGCGCTTCGCTAGGTTTGGCTCGTCGTCGACATC
Source organism: Triticum aestivum (assembly GCF_018294505.1). Classification (NCBI taxonomy): domain Eukaryota; kingdom Viridiplantae; phylum Streptophyta; class Magnoliopsida; order Poales; family Poaceae; genus Triticum; species Triticum aestivum. The sequence goes on from NC_057795.1 coordinate 582,740,899, forward strand.
GCTGCTACTTTGGACGTTGATTCGCATGCGCTGTCCGTCTGAGTGCTGTTGTCACCGGCGACAAAGGTATGATCTTCTGGATCATACGTACCCACCTCTTCCACGGCGGAAAGACGGGATTGGACTTCAGGTTCTTCTTCAACATCTTCGTCTGCCAGTGAGAATCCATCAGCCCTAAAGCTCCCTTTCCCCCGACCCCCGCATCGCCTCGCTGTGGCGACACGGGGGGTAGAAACCTAGCGCCGCCACCGTTCCTCCTCCTCCCCACCTCCGGTCTCGTCGCCGCCAGAGGGCGCTCGCCTACGAAGCCCGGTCCGGCCCCAAGGAAAAGGAAGGCGGTGGCGGGGCGCTTTCTCCTGCTGGTGAGGTGCACTGCAGGTTGTCGCGATTTGGGGATCTCGAGCTCGGCGGTCTGCGCGCCCCAGATCCGCCCGATGCGCGCCCATGGGAGCGAGAAGGAGCTGCTGGTCGTGCGCTCGTCCAGCGGCTGGTGCGTGCGCTATTGGGAATATGCCCTAGAGGCAATAATAAATGGATTATTATTATATTTCTTTGTTCATGATAGTTGTCTTTTATTCATGCTATAATTGTATTATCCGGAAATCGTAATACACGTGTGAATACTTAGACCACAACATGTCCCTAGTGAGCCTCTAGTTGACTAGCTCGTTGATCAAAAGATAGTCATGGTTTCCTGACTATGGACATCGGATGTCGTTGATAACCAGATCACATCATTAGGAGAATGATGTGATGGACAAGATCCAATCCTAAGCATAGCACAAGATCGTGTAGTTCGTTTTGCTAGAGCTTTTCCAATGTCAAGTATCTCTTCCTTAGACCATGAGATCGTGTAACTCCCGGATACCGTAGGAGTGCTTTGGGTGTACCAAACGTCACAACGTAACTGGATGACTATAAAGGTGCACTACAGGTATCTCCGAAAGTGTCTGTTGGGTTGACATGGATCGAGACTGGGATTTGTCACTCCGTATGACGGAGAGGTATCTCTGGGCCCACTCGGTAATGCATCATCATAATGAGCTCAAAAGTGACCAAGTGTCTGGTCATGGGATCATGCATTACGGTACGAGTAAAGTGACTTGCCGGTAACGAGATTGAACGAGGTATTGGGATACCGACGATCGAATCTCGGGCAAGTAACATACCGATTGACAAAGGGAATTGTATACGGGGTTGCCAAAATCCTCGACATCGTGGTTCATCCGATGAGATCATCGAGGAGTATGTGGGAGCCAACATGGGTATCCAGATCCCACTGTTGGTTATTGACCGGAGAGCTGTCTCAGTTATGTCTGCATGTCTCCCGAACCCGCAGGGTCTACACACTTAAGGTTCGGTGACGCTAGGGTTGTATGAATATGAGTATGCAACAAACCGAAAGTTATTCGGAGTCCCGGATGAGATTCCGGACATCACGAGGAGTTCTGAAATGGTCCGGAGGTAAAGAATTATATATGGGAAGTTGAGTTTCGGCCATCGGGAAAGTCTCGGGGTCACCCGGTATTGTACCAGGACCACCGGAAGGGTCCCGGGTGTCCACCGGGTGGGGCCACCTATCCCGGAGGGCCCCATGGGCTGAAGTGGTAGGGAAATCAGCTCCTAGTGGGCTGGTGCGCCCCCCGCCCCCCCCTCTGCGCCTAGGGTTGGGAACCCTAGGGGAGGGGGCGCCTCCACTTGCCTTGGGGGGCACTCCACCCTCCTTGGCCGCCGTCCCCCATAGAGATCCCATCTCTAGGGCCGGCGCCCCCCTTGGGGTCCCTATATAAAGAGGGGGGGGGGTGGGAGGGCAGCCGCACCCAACACCCTGGCGCCTCCGTCCCCTTCCTGCTACACCTCCTCCTCTCGCAGAAGCTCGGCGAAGCTCTGCCGGAACCCTGCTGCATCCACCACCACGCCGTTGTGTTGCTGGATCTTCATCAACCTCTCCTCCCCCCCTTGCTAGATCAAGAAGGAGGAGACGTCACGCTGACCGTACGTGTGTTGAACGCGGAGGTGCCGTCCGTTCGATGCTAGGATCTCCGGTGATTTGGATCACAACGAGAACGACTCCCTCAACCCCGTTCTCTTGAACGCTTCCGCACGCGATCTACAAGGGTATGTAGATGCATCTCTCCCTCTCGTTGCTAGATGAACTCATAGATTGATCTTGGTGAACGTAGGAATTTTTTTTATTTTATGCAACGTTCCCCAACAGTGGCATCATGAGCTAGGTCTATGCGTAGTTCTCTATTGCACGAGTAGAACACACATCTGTTGTGGGCATAGATCTTGTCAACTTGCTTGCCACTACTATTCTTATTTTGCTCTAGCGGTATTGTGGGATCAAGCGGCCCGGACCGACGTTACACGTACGCTTACGTGAGACAGGTTCCACCGACTGACATGCACTAGTTGCATAAGGTGGCTAGCGGGTGTCTGTCTCTCCTACTTTAGTTGGAGCGGATTCGATGAAAAGGGTCCTTATGAAGGGTAAATAGAAGTTGACAAAATCACGTTGTGGTTATTCGTAGGTAAGAAAACGTCCTTGCTCGAACCCAATTGCAGCCACGTAAAAGATGCAACAACAATTAGAGGACGTCTAACTTGTTTTTGCAGCAATTGCTATGTGATGTGATATGGCCAAAAGTTGTGATGAATGATGAATGATATATTGTGATGTATGAGATCATGTTCTTGTAATAGGAATCACGACTTGCATGTCGATGAGTATGACAACCGGTAGGAGCCAGAGGAGTTGTCTCAATTATTGTATGACCTGCGTGTCAATGATTTAACGCCATGCAATTACTTTACTTTATTGCTAAACCGTTAGCTATAGTAGTAGAAGTAATAGTTGGCGAGCAACTTCATGGAGACACGATGATGGAGATCATGATGATGGAGATCATGGTGTCATGCCGGTGACGAAGATGAAAATGGCGCCCCGAAGATGGAGATCAAAGGAGCTATATGATATTGGCCATATCATGTCACTACTATATATAATTGCATGTGATGTTTATTATATTTATGCATCTTGTTTACTTAGAACGGCGGCAGTAAATAAGATGATCCCTTATAATAATTTCAAGAAAGTGTTCCCCCTAACTGTGCACCGTTGCTAAAGTTCGTCGTTTCGAAGCACCACGTGATGATCGGGTGTGATAGATCCTTACGTTCACATACAACGGGTGTAAGACAGTTTTACACATGCAAAAACACTTAGGGTTAACTTGAAGAGCCTAGCATGTACAGACATGGCCTCGGAACACAGAGACCGAAAGGTCGAACATGAGTCGTATGGAAGATACGATCAACATGGAGATGTTCACCGATGATGACTAGTCTGTCTCACGTGATGATCGGACACGGCCTAGTCGATTCGGATCGTGTAACACTTAGATGACTAGAGGGATGTCTATCTGAGTGGGAGTTCATTAAATAATTTGATTAGATGAACTTAATTATCATGAACTTAGTCTAAATTCTTTGCAAAATATGTCTTGTAGATTAAATGGCCAACGCTCATGTCAACATGAACTTCAACGCGTTCCTAGAGAAAACCAAGCTGAAAGATGATGGCAGCAACTATACGGACTGGGTTCGGAACCTGAGGATCATCCTCATAGCTGCCAAGAAAGCATATGTCCTAGAAGGACCGCTAGGTGAAGCACCCATCCCAGAGAACCAAGACGTTATGAACGCTTGGCAGTCACGTGCTGATGATTACTCCCTCGTTCGGTGCAGCATGCTTTACAGCTTAGAACCGGGGCTCCAAAAGCGTTTTGAGCAACACGGAGCATATGAGATGTTCAAGGAGCTGAAAATGATTTTTCAAGCTCATGCCCGGGTCGAGAGATATGAAGTCTCCGACAAGTTCTATAGTTGTAAGATGGAGGAAAATAGTTCTGTCAGTGAGCACATACTCAAAATGTCTGGGTTGCACAACCGCCTGTCCTAGCTGGACATTAACCTCCCGTACGAGGCGGTCATTGACAGAATCCTTCAGTCGCTCCCACCGAGCTACAAGAGCTTTGTGATGAACTACAATATGCAGGGGATGGTGAAGACCATTCCTGAAGTATTCTCAATGCTGAAGTCAGCAGAGGTTGAAATCAAGAAAGAACATCAAGTGTTGATGGTTAATAAAACCACTAAGTTCAAGAAGGGCAAGGGTAAGAAGAACTTCAAGAAGGACGGCAAAGATGTTGCCGCGCCCGGTAAGCCAGTTGCCGGGAAGAAGTCAAAGAATGGACCCAAGCTTGAGACTGAGTGCTTTTATTGTAAAGGGAAGGGTCACTGGAAGCGGAACTGCCCCAAATACTTAGCGGACAAGATGGCCAGCAACACTAAAGGTATATTTGATACACATGTAATTGATGTGTACCTTAGCAGTACTCGTAGTAACTCCTGTGTATTTGATACCGGTGCCGTTGCTCACATTTGTAACTCACAGCAGGAGCTGCGGAATAAGCGGAGACCGGCGAAGGACGAGGTGACGATGCGCGTCGGGAATGGTTCCAAGGTCGATGTGATCGCCGTCGGCATGCTACCTCTACATTTACCTACAGATTAGTTTTAAACCTCAATAATTGTTATTTAGTGCCAAGTTTGAGCATGAACATTGTATCTGGATGTCGTTTAATGCGAGATGGCTACTCATTTAAATCCGAGAATAATGGTTGTTCTATTTATATGAGAGATATGTTTTATGGTCATGCCCCGATGGTCAATGGTTTATTCTTAATGAATCTCGAACGTAATGTTACGCATATTCATAGTGTGAATACCAAAAGATGTAAAGTTGATAATGATAGTCCCACATACTCGTGGCACTGCCGCCTTGGTCACATTGGTGTCAAGCGCATGAAGAAGCTCCATGCTGATGGAATTTTAGAGTCTCTCGATTATGAATCATTTGACACATGCGAACCATGCCTCATGGGCAAAATGACCAAGACTCCGTTCTCCGGAACAATGGAGCGAGCAACCAACTTATTGGAAATCATACATACTGATGTGTGTGGTCCAATGAGCGTTGAGGCTCGCGGAGGATATCGTTATGTTCTCACTCTCACTGATGACTTAAGTAGATATGGGTATGTCTACTTGATGAAACACAAGTCTGAGACCTTTGAAAAGTTCAAGGAATTTCAGAATGAAGTAGAGAATCAACGTGATCGAAAAATAAAGTTCTTATGATCAGATCGTGGAGGAGAATATTTAAGTCACGAATTTGGTACGCACTTAAGGAAATGTGGAATCGTTTCACAACTCACGCCGCCTGGAACACCTCAGCGTAAAGGTGTGTCCGAACGTCGTAATCGCACTCTATTGGATATGGTGCGATCTATGATGTCTCTTACCGATTTACCGCTATCATTTTGGGGATACGCTCTAGAGACAGCTACATTCACTTTAAATAGGGCACCGTCTAAATCCGTTGAGACGACACCGTATGAATTATGGTTTGGGAAGAAACCTAAGCTGTCGTTTCTAAAAGTTTGGGGATGCGATGCTTATTTCAAGAAACTTCAACCTGAAAAGCTCGAACCCAAGTCGGAAAAATGCATCTTCATAGGATACCCTAAGGAAACATTGGGTATACCTTCTAACTTAGATCCGAAGGCAAGATCTTTGTTGCCAAGAACGGATCCTTTCTGGAAAAAGAGTTTCTCTCGAAAGGAGTAAGTGGGAGGAAAGTAGAACTCGATGAAGCACTACCTCTTGAACCGGAAAGTAGTGCAGCTCAGGAAAATGTTCCCGTGGTGCCTACACTGACCGGAGAGGAAATTAATGGTGATGATCAAGGTACTTCGGATCAAGTTGCTACTGAACTTCGTAGGTCCACAAGGACACGTTCCACACCAGAGTGGTATGGCAACCCTGTCCTGGAAATCATGTTGTTAGACAACAGTAAACCTTCAAACTATGAAGAAGCGATGGCGGGCCCAGATTCCAACAAATGGCTTGAAGCCATGCAATCCGAGATAGATTCCATGTATGAAAACAAAGTATGGACTTTGACAGACTTGCCCGATGATCGGCGAGCGATAGAAAACAAATGGATCTTTAAGAAGAAGACGGACACGGATGGTAATGTCACCATCTATAAAGCTCGACTTGTTGCTAAAGGTTATCGACAAGTTCAAGGGGTTGGCTACGATGAGACTTTCTCTCCAGTAGCGAAGCTGAAGTCCGTCCGAATCATGTTAGCAATTGCCGCATACTATGATTATGAGATATGGCAGATGGACGTCAAAACGGCATTCCTTAGCGGCTATCTTAAGGAAGAACTTTATATGATGCAACCGGAGGGTTTTGTCGATCCTAGGAATGCTAACAGGGTATGCAAGCTCCACCGATCCATTTATGGGCTGGTGCAAAAATCTCGGAGTTGGAACATTCGCTTTGATGAAATGATCAAAGCGTTTGGGTTTATGCAGACTTATGGAGAAGCCTGTGTTTACAAGAAAGTGAGTGGGAGCTCTGTAGCATTTCTCATATTATATGTAGATGACATACTTTTGATGGGAAATGATATAGAACTTTTGGACAGCATTAAGGCCTACTTGAATAAGTGTTTTTCAATGAAGGACCTTGGAGAAGCTGCTTACATATTAGGCATCAAGATCTATAGGGATAGATCGAGACGCCTCATAGGTCTTTCACAAAGCACATACCTTGATAAGATTTTGAAGAAGTTCAAAATGGATCAGTCCAAGAAAGGGTTCTTGCCTGTATTGTAAGGTGTGAGATTGAGCTCGGCTCAATGCCCGACCACGGCAAAAGATAAAGAAGAGATGAGTGTCATCCCCTATGCCTCGGCCATAGGATCTATTATGTATGCCATGCCGTGTACCAGACCTGATGTAAACCTTGCCATAAGTTTGGTAGGAAGGTACCAAAGTAATCCCGGCAAGGAACACTGGACAGCGGTCAAGAATATCCTGAAGTACCTGAAAAGGACAAAGGACATGTTTCTCGTTTATGGAGGTGATGAAGAGCTCGTCGTAAAGGGTTACGTTGACGCTAGCTTCGACATAGATCTGGATGACTCTAAGTCACAAACTGGATACGTGTATATGTTGAATCGTGGAGCAGTAAGCTGGTGCAGTTGCAAGCAGAGCGTCGTGGCGGGATCTACATGTGAAGCGGAGTACATGGCAGCCTCGGAGGCAGCACATGAAGCAATATGGATGAAGGAGTTCATCACCGACCTAGGAGTCATACCCAATGCGTCGGGGCCAATCACTCTCTTCTGTGACAACACTGGAGCTATTGCCCTTGCCAAGGAGCCCAGGTTTCACAAGAAGACCAGGCACATCAAGCGTCGTTTCAACTCCATCCGTGAAAATGTTCAAGATGGAGACATAGATATTTGCAAAGTACACACGGATCTGAATATCGCAGATCCATTGACTAAACCTCTTCCGCGAGCAACACATGATCAACACCAGAACTCTATGGGTGTTCGATACATCACAATGTAACTAGATTATTGACTCTAGTGCAAGTGGGAGACTGTTGGAAATATGCCCTAGAGGCAATAATAAAAGGATTATTATTATATTTCTTTGTTCATGATAGTTGTCTTTTATTCATGCTATAATTGTATTATCCGGAAATCGTAATACACGTGTGAATACTTAGACCACAACATGTCCCTAGTGAGCCTCTAGTTGACTAGCTCGTTGATCAAAAGATAGTCATGGTTTCCTGACTATGGACATTGGATGTCGTTGATAACGGGATCACATCATTAGGAGAATGATGTGATGGACAAGACCCAATCCTAAGCATAGCACAAGATTGTGTAGTTCGTTTTGCTAGAGCTTTCCCAATGTCAAGTATCTCTTCCTTAGACCATGAGATCGTGTAACTCCCGGATACCATAGGCGTGCTTTGGGTGTACCAAACGTCACAACGTAACTGGATGACTATAAAGGTGCACTACAGGTATCTCCGAAAGTGTCTGTTGGGTTGACACGGATCGAGACTGGGATTTGTCACTCCGTATGACGGAGAGGTATCTCCGGGCCCACTCGGTAATGCATCATCATAATGAGCTCAAAAGTGACCAAGTGTCTGGTCACGGGATCATGCATTACGGTACGAGTAAAGTGACTTGCTGGTAACGAGATTGAACAAGGTATTGGGATACCGACGATCGAATCTCGGGCAAGTAACGTAACGATTGACAAAGGGAATTGTATACGGGGTTGCCAAAATCCTCGACATCGTGGTTCATCCGATGAGATCATCGAGGAGTATGTGGGAGCTAACATGGGTATCCAGATCCCGCTGTTGGTTATTAACCGGAGAGCCGTCTCGGTCATGTCTGCATGTCTCCCGCACCCGTAGGGTCTACACACTTAAGGTTCGGTGACGCTAGGGTTGTATGAATATGAGTATGCAGCAAACCGAAAGTTGTTCGGAGTCCCGGATGAGATCCCAAACGTCACGAGGAGTTCCGGAATGGTCCGTAGGTAAAGAATTATATATGGGAAGTCGAGTTTCGGCCATCGAGAAAGTTTCGGGGTCACCTGGTATTGTACCGGGACCACCGGAAGGGTCCCGGGGGGTCCACCGGGTGGGGCCACCTATCCCGGAGGGCCCCATGGGCTGAAGTGAGAGGGGAACCAGCTCCTAGTGGGCTGGTGCGCCCCCCCGGGCTCCCCCTCTGCGCCTAGGGTTGGGAACCCTAGGGGAGGGGGCGCCTCCACTTGCCTTGGGGGGCACTCCACCCCCCTTGGCCGCCGCTCCCCTAGAGATCCCATCTCTAGGGCTGGCGCCCCCCTGGGGTCCCTATAAAGAGGGGAGGGGGGTGGGGGTGGGAGGGCAGCCGCACCCAACACCCTGGCGCCTGCCTCCCCTCCCTGCTACACCTCCTCCTCTCGCAGAAGCTCGGCGAAGCTCTGCCGGAACCCTGCTGCATCCACCACCACGCCGTCGTGCTGCTGGATCTTCATCAACCTCTCCTTCCCCCCTTGCTGGATCAAGAAGGAGGAGACGTCACGCTGACCGTACGTGTGTTGAACGCGGAGGTGTTGTCCGTTCGGCGCTAGGATCTCCGGTGATTTGGATCACGACGAGAACGACTCCCTCAACCCCGTTCTCTTGAACGCTTTCGCACGCGATCTACAAGGGTATGTAGATGCATCTCTCTCTCTCGTTGCTAGATGAACTCATATATTGATCTTGGTGAACGTAGGGATTTTTTTATTTTATGCAACGTTCCCCAACATGCGCGCCCTCGCTGCGACATGGATGTGCTGGGCGCGGTCGCAGTGCGGCGTGGAGGCCAGGGGCAGCGCGGACGCATGCATCGCTGTCCGAGGGTGATGCCGGGGGGGGGGGGTGCGGGCTCGCCCCGCGAAAGCCGCTATTGCACCACTTGAGGGCTGAACCAACCTCATGCTCCATCAGATACAAGAAACAGCCCAACTCTGAGCGCGGGCGGCCTCTGGCCTGGCGCGGCTGGATCTGGTGTGCGCTTGTTGGCCGGATCTTCCGTTTGGCGGCAGAGGCCCGGAGGTGGTTCGACAGGCGACTGTGTGTAGCTGGGTTGCGTGGTGGCTCCCTGACGGGTTGGTGGTCCGTGGTGGCATAGTCCGGGCAGGGCCTTCGGGATGCTCTGGTCTTGCGCGCTGGTGGTGATTCGGCTAGTTCTTGTGCGGTGTAGCAAGTGGCTTCTGCTGCTCCGGTTTGGTGGTGGTGTGTTGGAGACGTCGTCTCCGGCATAGGTGCTAGGCTCCCTGACGAAAGTCATGCTCGACTTCGGTCTGGGCTGGTGGCAAATGATGCCTTCAGGTGTGATTTTCCTTGTTGGAAGCGCCATCGAGGGGATCTGACACCTCTCCCTGCTTGAAGCTCTTGTCTCCCGGTGAAAACTGTGTGTAATGGTGGCGCCATTGGTGTCATTACTTTGTTGGAAGCATTACCTTGGAGCTAAGTCTAATGTCGGGAGCACTTGGTTAGTGGAGGTGCGGTGGATCTAAAGCGGGCAGCGTTTTGGTGAGCTTGGAGCTGTTGGTGGTGCATCCGTCTAGGGCCGGTCGTTTGGTCGAAGGGAGTGCAGCAGGAGCACCCCTCGGCGACATGTCCGTCAGGGGCGATGGTGGTGGGCACTTGGAGCACACACGACATGCTTGCAGCGCCAGGTGAGTCAGGTTGGGCGCCCTCTCGTGATCGGAGAGGCACATGTTCGCTCCTCTTTCGTCGAACTTGTTGTCTCTCTCCGGTGACGGTGATGTCATCAGACATGCTTGTGGCGGCCTTGTCCAAGAAGACTGACTGGTGCTCTTTGGTGTGGTTGAAGCGAAGTCGAAGTCGCCAGGCCGTGTGCGTGGTGGGTGATGTACGATGATGTTGTTTTTGTCTTTCAGTTCATGTTGTGTCGGCCTTTAGGCGTTCCTGTATGTCGTGTTGTGCTCGAGCCCTAGCTTTGCTAGGTATAGTGTGCCCTTTGTAAAGGTTTTAGCTCGGTTTTCCTCAATTAACTGAGCATCGGTTTCTTTACCGCTTCCTCTTAATGAATAATAGCAGCTCGCCTGCTATCTTTCAAAAAAAGAATCCATCAGCCCTACCGTGAACTGAAGCCTGTAGGTAAGAGTCAACTCTTTTAGATCTGCAGCCATTTCAGTCCAAGGTGACCGAGTGGGAGAACATCAATAGAATTATTAGAGCATTGTCCCATGTGAGAAAAAGATAATGTAAGCTATGATTCCCTAAAAAATTGGGATGAATCTTCGGAGTTTACAAAAAAAATAAAAGAGGCCAAAGAAGCCCAAAAGAGAGAGAGAGAGAAAATAGAGAAGGGACAATGCTACTCTCATTTTTACCACACTTGTGTTTCAAAGTAGCACCATGATCTTCATGATAGAGAGTCTCCTATGTTGTCACTTTCATATACCGGTGGGAAGTTCTCGTTATATAACTTGGCTTGTATATTACAATGATGGGCTTCCTCAAATTTCCCTAGGTCTTCGTGAGCAAGCGAGTTGGATGCACACCTACTTAGTTTCTTTTGAGCTTTCATACACTTATAGCTCTAGTGCATCTGTTGCATGGCAATCCCTACTCACTCATATTGATATCTATTGATGGGCATTTTCATAGCCCGTTGATACACCTAGTTGATGTGAGACTATCTCTTTTTTTTTCTTCTCCACAACCACCATATTCTATTCCACCTATAGTGCTATATCCATGGCTCATGCTCATGTATTGCGTGAAAGTTGAAAAAGTTTGAGAACATCCAAAGTATGAAACAACTGCTTGGCTTGTAATCAGGGTTGTGCATGATTTAATACTTTGTGTGATGAAGATGGAGCATAGCCAGACTATATGATTTTGTACGGATAACTTTCTTTGGCCAAGTTATTTTGAGAAGACACGATTGCATTATCTAGTATGCTTGAAGTATCATCGCTTTTATGTCAATATTAAACTTTTGTTTTGAATCATATGGATCTGAATATTCATGCCACAATAAATAAAATTATATGGATAAATATGTTAGGTTGCATTCCACATAAAAAAATATATCTGTTTTTATCATTTACCTACTCGAGGACGAGTTGGAATTAATCTTGGGGATGCTTGATACGTCTCCAACGTATCTGTAATTTTTTTATTGTTTCGTGCTATTATATTATTTGTTTTGGATATTTTATATGCATTAATATGCTATTTTATACTCCTTTTGTTCCTTTATATAAGGTGTATTTGTTTTTTGATAAAATTCCAGAGCCTATTATTTTTGGGACTAATTTATTAACCTAGAGCCTATTATATTATCTGTTTTGAATTTATTAACCTAGAGCCCTATTTTTGAGTTTTACAGAAAAGGAATATCAAACAGAGTCCAAACGGAATAAAACTTGCTCTTGGTACAAGATGTTGTAGGGTGAAACCCTAGGGAAGATCTTTTCACACTTGGAGGGGGGAAAAGAGGAACACACAAGAACACAAGGGGTGGAAATCACTCAAACATACCCAAATCACACATCCAGTAGAGTAGCATCCATGAGATCCACAAGCATACAAGAACAATTCAAGGAAAATAGCACTAGGGTAGAGTTCTTCCCACTCCAAGGAGATGAGGTCTTGATGTTGATCTTCTCCAAGAGGAGGCCTTGATAACCCACAAGGATTCTTCCCAAAGAGGGGTCTTGATCTCCAAGAGGAGGGGTAAGATGAGCAAATCTCTCTCAATGTTTATACAATACTTTGCTAACACTAGAAATGAGCTAGATGAAGAGTACTTATAGGCTAGGGAAGAGTTGGGGGAAACATGGGGTTACAAGGGTCATTTCCCCGAAATGCACGTAGGCACGGTGGAGGGTCCGGGCACCCGGTGCAAAGGGGGCCGGGCACCCGGAGGTCACCAAGAGGAGGGCGGCCGGGCACCCCGGGGGAGGGGGTGACGCCCGGGCACCCGGGGTGGTCAGGGTCGCGCCAGGCCACAGCTGTAGGAGGGCCAAACACCCCGAGGCCATTTGGCTGGGCACCTGGGGTGGCCCAAGTCAACGCCAAGTGGAGGGGCCGGGCACCCGGGCCCATCATGGCCGGACACCCGGGGTGGGCCGTGGCCGCGCCAGGTCGCGGTTGATGGGAGGCCGGGCACCCAGGGGCTGGTGGCCCGGGCACCCGGGGTGGCATAGGGCAAAGCCCAGGTGGAGGTCGGGCACCCAGGGTAGCCAGAGGCTCTAGCCAGTTGTAGGAGAGGGCCGGGTACCCGGGCTGCTGGTGGCAGGGCACCCGGGGTGGTCCGGGGCCTCCTTTGCTTCGCGCTTCAGCCGTCCTTCTCTCTTCTCCCTCTCCATAGATGCTTGGGTCTCCCTCCTAGCTTCCTCGCAGACATGTCCTTGGTACCTAAGAATGCACAACATATCCGTATGAGGTAGGACCCAATTCTCATGTGAATCCGAATGAAGTTTGAAGAGGGATGAGTTAACCTCGGTTCCGGTGCCACGTGCGCATGCTCTCATCATTGGACCTCCTCATGTTTGCGGTGGTGATGTAATGTCCATGGGGATGATCGAAGGATGCTTCGCATCAGTATATCTCTATGATTGTAAAGGGCTAGGACGTGAAGGTAATTCGAGGTGACAGTAAAAGCCTTTGCCCCTAACCTTTGCAATTGATAGGGTAATTATGGAGAACCCTTAGAGAGGTCGCGTCCATGGTGTAAACCTTAATTATCATGAGTTGTAACCCTATGAGGGGGACAATGAAGGTGGTTGGCTTGGCACAAAGTCTACTTCGGGTAGAACATGTAATGTATCCTGCTCCGCCCAGCATAATCTCATTGACTATTCAACTATGTTGCTTGTGAAAATTTTAGCCATACGGGCTATTACGTCAATTAAAATTGACACTATGGGGTTGAGTATCTGTAACATCATCTTCTCTACAAGCATTTCGACACCCAAGTCTTGTAAGACTTTTTCTTGTACATGGTTATTCTTTGTTAACATCACTTTATTTTAGTAGCCTGATTTTTATGGATTTTTTTAGAAACTTACAAATATATTTTCCCCGCTCTAAGTTTTAGAAAGTACTTACACCAGTACCCTAGATCATATTTATTATATGAAATTTAATGTGCATGGACGCGACCTCTAAAATATAACTTTCGCCCATAATATTTTTGTTATGTAAGGATACAAGTCAATATGGCAATTAAATTGTACCAAAACTACGGAAGAAATCATTAATGCAGAAAAGGAAAGGGGTATGAATCATTGTGCATTTGCTCCTCTTTATAAACACCGGTGCGGGAGAGATACTTTCATAAAAGGACAACATTAAGAGAAAATAAGTAATAGCAAGGCAGTCAGGATGATCGCACTTATCAAGAAAAAGACACACATTCTCTATTGTGTTACTCTTTTGCTGATGTGTACCACTTTTTTGTGTGGCCCTGCAGCATCTAGGAGGGACATAGGTAATTTCCAAATACGTTTCTTGAATGAGTTTCTCAATATTCAACAGACCCAAATGATTAGGTATCTTGTATTCCATATGTATTAATGTGTATGTTGTGGTTCTTCCTTCACCGTGTTTAGGTACCAACGCTGCATTTGGAAACCAATGTTTTACTTACTCGGTATGCATGGACCCATATCAATACGCCGTTGATTATTGCAACAAAGAGTGCAAAATACTTGTCTATGACGGGCAGAGAGGCTACTGCAAGAAGGAGAATAACGGCGTGTGTTGTTGTGTTGCTCCCTCCCTAATGTGAAAATCATGTTATACTATCATTTTATAGAAAACCTTTGCATGCATTTGCTATTAAAAATACCAATTTATATGGATTATACGAGCATTTCAATAAAGTATAGAGGTAGTTGCTTTCGAAGACCAACTTGATTAGCCGATCAATTCTTCGGGTCATATGAAACAACAACGAGGCAGCTAAAAATTGAAAGTACTAATAATCTTAAGAAATTAAATTGGGGAGTGAATTGATGGAAATATATATAAAAAATTGGTAATACAAAATTTTGCCATTGAACAATGTTAGTTAATACGAATTGATGGATCTACAACTCAAAAATGTCCATATTTCAACCCTAGACTATCACAAATGTCTAAGAATCAACCCCAAACTTTGAAACAATCTAAATTGCAATTCGGAACTGTCAAAGCCGATCATGTTGTTGAAGAGGGTCGTGCTCTCCGGCGTGGTGGAAGGCGATGGCCCTTGGTCGACCGTCTTGTCGTTATTTTGTATGAGGCCCATATGATGTGGCACCTCATAGATCTTCTCCATGACCGAAGGGAATTGCCCATGCTCAACCATTCTCCTTGAGGGGCTTTCGAAGATGGAAGTGTCGCCCTCACTTGTGGGTGGTCTCCTTGGACTTGACGATGTCGATGTAGGCGTACTAGTGGAAACTGGGCAAAGATGCCATGTGTCCAAAGACGAAGATGCCTTGATAACACTTGGCGAAGATGCTGAAGTGGTGGTCGTAGCTGTAGCTTCCTCTTGGTGGTGCTTGTCTTGCGGTCTTCTCTTGATCTCTTGAAGCTTGGCTGTAGCTTGATGTAGATATTTTTGGGACTTGTTGGTGTGCGCATCTCGAGCGTCATCGTGTTGATGGTGATGTTGTCGCGCTTGACCTTGTATGTGATGGTGCTCATCATCTCGAAGATGAGGACGTGGTCAAAGCATGCTTGCCTGGGATGAGCGCTTCAAAGATTTGCAACTTGAGCGTCGCCGCCTTGAAGATGATGAAGGGGAAGAAGACTTGTAGTTGGCCACCATGTCTCGTACTTGAAGCATGTGTGCGTCCAACTTGTTGTCGATGTAGTCTATTTTCCTTGCTCCGGCGTGTCGTATATCGATGGCGAGTAGGAAAATGAGAGAACAATACCGAAGTTACCTTTCCCGGGGATTGTGGATGTATCAAGTATCGCTCAATGTAATGCTACAATAGGAGAATTGGTACCGGGTTTGTTTCTCACACCTACACAAGTAAAGGCTTATCGAGGATCTTAGTTAGGATGAGTGGCACAAAATTTCAAGCAAATGGTAGTCAAGATATCAATAAGGTTGAGAAGGTTCACAAAATTGCAAGTAAAGTGAATAGATCAAGCCCAAGAAGATCACTAGGAACACACACACACGAAAGATACATGGGATCCACACAACCAAAGAGTGAGCTCAAAATGTGTAACCCAAAAAATGCTCTTATTGTATGGATGCACGAGATACACTAGCTCGATTGCTCAAGTGGGCTAGATACGCTCTAGTGCACCAACCTATAAGAGTAATTGTGTCTTCTTCAATCCCAAATATGCTATGTATGAGGTGTCCATGAAACTATGCAAATGGCATGAGGCTATTGCTTACAAGCTCTTTGTTTCTCTTATTTTGCTTAAAAACTTTTCTTTTCTTTCCTTTTTCTCTATTCTTGATGCTCGAGCCAAGTATGATATGAGACAAGGATGTAAGATATGCACAGGGGAGACTTATGGCACAATGATGACAGCAAGATGATTTGCATGCTAAATGTAGCTATGCGGAGTAAGCGTACCACTAAGGTGCACAAAGAGCGTGGCCCGACAACAACTCGCTACTCTCAATAGGTAAGTGATGCAAAATGGCTCGGGTTATCAATACAAGGGCAAGGAAATGTACTAAGTGTCGTCGAAGTTACCATCCTTGCTTACGGTTGGCGGTGTCAAAGGTGAAGATTGTCGGCGATGACGACTCTGGGGCGATGGTGAATGGCGGTGATGTCGATGTCACACCATTCCTAAGTAGCCGAAACACCTTAGGAAACAAAAACTGCAACCCAAAATTGGTCAAAATGCGGAAGGTGGGTGATTTTATGATAAAAAATTTGATTGAGGCAAATGGTGGTGGTAATGATCTATGTGGATGGGGGGATGTCAAGAGCTACAAAACAACTAAAGAACACAAAAGGCAGACTTGGGAGGTGAAAGTTATGGCTAAAACGAAGGTGTTGGTCGATATGTCTCCAACGTATCTATATATTTTTATTGTTCCATGCTATTATATTATCTATAATAGATGTTTTATATGCATTTATATGCTATTTTATATTATTTTTGGGACTAACTTATTAACCTAGAGCCCAGTGCCAGTATATGTTTTTCCTTGTTTTGGAGTCTTACAGAAAAGGAATATCAAATGGAGTCCAAACGGAATAAAACTTTCGCGATGATTTTTCTTGGACCAGAAGACATCCACGGAACTTGGAGATGAAGTCAGAAGAGTCCCAAGGGCTCCACAAGCCCTCATGGCGCGCCCTATGGGGGCACCCCCTGGCTTGTGCCCCCCCCGGGAGTCCACCGACCTCCCTCTCAGCTCTATAAATTCACAAATATTCCCAAACAACCAGAAGCGTCCACCAAAATACTTTTCCGCCGCTGTAACCTTCTGTTCCCGCGAGATCCCATCTTGGGGCCTTTTTCGGCATTCTGTCGGAGGGGGATTCGATCATGGAGGGCATCTACATCAACTCTATTGCCCTTCAGATGAAGCATGCGTAGTTTACCATAGACCTACGGGTCCATAGGTAGTAGCTAGATGGCTTTTTCTCTATTTTTGATCCTCAATACAATGTTCTCCTCGATGATTGCTACCTCTTGAGCTTGCGTTGGTTTTTCCATTGAAGAGGAAAGGGTGATGAAGCAAAGTAGAGTAAGTATCTCCCTCAGTTTGAGAACCAAGGTAGTAATCCA
Organism: Triticum aestivum; assembly: GCF_018294505.1. Lineage (NCBI taxonomy): Eukaryota > Viridiplantae > Streptophyta > Magnoliopsida > Poales > Poaceae > Triticum > Triticum aestivum. Next base: position 582,758,128 of record NC_057795.1, read on the forward strand.
GTAGGAGACAATGCACAAGTCACCGAATACCTGCACAAACAATCAAACAAACTTGCACCCAACACGATAAAGGGGTTGTCAATCCCTTCACAATTACTTCCAAAAGTGAGATATGATAGATATAGATAAACAATAAAGTAAATATTTTTGGTATTTTTGATTTATAGATCGGAAAGTAAAAGATTGCAAAATAGTAGATCAGAAACTTATATGATGGAAAATAGACCCGGGGCCCATAGGTTTCACTAGTGGCTTCTCTCAAGATAGCAAATAATATGGTGGGTGAACAAATTACTGCCAAGCAATTGATAGAAGAGCGCATAATTATGACGATATATAAGGCAATGATCATGGACATAGGCATCATGTCCGTGTCAAGTAGACCGACTCCTGCCTGCATCTACTACTATTACTCCATACATCGACCGCTATCCAGCGTGCATCTAGAGTATTAAGTTCATAAAGAATGGAGTAACACATTAAGTAAGATGACATGATGTAGAGGAATTAACTCAAGCAATATGATGAAAACCCTATCTTTTACCCTCGATGGCAACAATACAATACGTGCCTTGCTGCCCCTAATGTCACTGGGAAAGGACACCGCAAGATTGAACCCAAATCTAAGCACTTCTCCCATTGCAAGAAAAACCAATCTAGTAGGCCAAACTAAACCAATAATTCGAAGAGACTTGCAAAGATATCAAATCATGCATATAAGAATTCAGAGAAGATTCAAATAATATTCATAGATAATCTGATCATAAATCCACAATTCATCGGATGTCGGCAAACACACCAGAAAAGAGTATTACATCGAATAGATCTCCAAGAACATCGAGGAGAACATGTTGGGAAACAAAGAGAGAGAAGAAGCCATCTAGCTACTAGCTATGGACCCGTAGGTCTGTGGTAAACTACTCATGCTTCATTGGAAGGGCAATGGTGTTGATGTAGAAGCCCTCCGTGATCGAATCCCCCTCCGGCAGGACGCCGGAAAAGGTCCCTAGAGGGCATCTCACGGGTACAGAAGATTGCAGTGATGGAAAAGTGTTTTCGTGGTTCTCCCTGATTGTTTTGGGGTATAAGAGCATATATGGGCAAAATAATTAGGTCAGTGTTGGGGATCATTGCAGAAATTAAAAAATTTCTATGCATCACCAAGATCAATCTATGGAGAAACTAGCAACGAGAGAGAGGGGAGTGCATGTTCATACCCTTGAAGATCACGAAAATGGAAGCATTGCAGGAACGCGGTTGGAGGAGTCGTACACGTAGCGATTCCGATCGCGGTCAATTCCGATCTTTGCGTCGAACAACGGCGCCTCCGTGTTCAACACACGTGCAGCCCGGTGACATCTCCTACGCCTTGATCTAGCAAGGAGGAGGGAGAGGTTGGGGAAGACAACTCCAGCAGCAGCACGGCGGCGTGGTGGTGGTGGAGCAGTGGTTCTCCGGCAGGGCTTCACCAAGCTCAAACAGAGGAGGGGGTGTTGAGAGGGGGAGGGCTGCGCCTTGGATGTGGTGCTGCTGCCCTCCCTCCTCCCCTCTATTTATAGGATGAAGGGGGAAGGGGTCCGGCCCCTCTAGATGAGATCTAGAGGGGGGGCGGCGGCCATGGGGAGGGGGCTTGCCCCCCAAGCCAAGGGGGACGCCCTCTTTAGGGTTCCCCCCAACCCTAGGCGCATGGGCCCTAGGGGGGATGGCGCCCAGCCCACTTAGGGGCTGGTTCCCTTCCACATACAGCTCATAGGCCCCCCTGGGGTAGGTGGACCCTCCCGGTGGACCCTCGGAACCCCTTCGGTGGCCCCAGTACAATACCGACAAACCCCCGAATACTACCGGTGACCGTATGATGACTTCCGATATATAAATCTTCACCTCCGGACCTTCCCGGAAATCCTTGTGACGTCCGGGATCTCATCCGGGACTCCGAACAACATTCGGCAACCACATATAAACTTTCCCTATAACCCTAGCGTCATCGAACCTTAAGTGTGTAAACCCTACGGGTTCGGGAATCATGCAGACATGACCGAGACATCTCTCCGGCCAATAACCAACAGTGGGATCTGGATACCCATGTTGGCTCCCACATGTTCCACGATGATCTCGTCGGATGAACCATGATGTCAAGCAGTCAAGCAATCCCGTATACAATTCCCTTTGTCAATCGGTACATTACTTGCCCGAGATTCGATCGTCGGTATCCCAATACCTCATTCAATCTCGTTACCGGCAAGTCACTTTACTCGTTGCGTAATGCATGATCCCGTGACTAACTACTTAGTCACATTGAGCTCATTATGATGATGCATTACCGAGTGGGCCCAGAGATACCTCTCCGTCATACGGACTGACAAATCCCAGTCTCGATTCGTGCCAACCCAACAAATTTTTTTGGAGATACCTGTAGTGCACCTTTATAGTCTCCCAATTACGTTGTGACGTTTGGTACACCCAAAGCACTCCTACGGTATCCGGGAGTTACACAGTCTCATGGTCTAAGGAAATGATACTTAACATTAGAAAAGCTTTAGCAAACAAACTACACGATCTTGTGCTATGCTTAGGATTGGGTCTTGTCCATCACATCATTCTCCTAATGATGTGATCCCGTTATCAATGACATCCAATGTCCATAGTCAGGAAACCATGACCATATGTTGATCAACGAGCTAGTCAACTAGAGGCTCACTAGGGACATGTTGTGGTCTATGTATTCACACATGTATTACGGTTTCCGATCAATACAATTATAGCATGAACAGTAGACAATTATCATGAACAAGGAAATATAATAATAACAATTTTATTATTGCCTCTAGGGCATATTTCCAACAGTCTCCCACTTGCACTAGAGTCAATAATCTAGTTACATTGTGATGAATCGAACACCCATAGAGTTCTGGTGTTGATCATGTTTTGCTCGTGGAAGAGGTTTAGTCAACGGATCTGCGACATTCAGATCCGTATGCACTTTACAAATATCTATGTCTCCATCTTGAACATTTTCACGAATGGAGTTGAAGCGACGCTTGATGTGCCTGGTCTTCTTGTGAAACCTGGGCTCCTTTGCAAGGACAATAGCTCTAGTATTATCATAGAAGAGAGTCATCGGGCCCAACGCATTGGGAATAACTCCTAGGTCGGTAATGAACTCCTTCATCCAGATTGCTTCATGCGCTGCCTCCGAGGCTGCCATGTACTTCGCTTCACATGTAGATCCCGCCATGATGCTTTGCTTGCAACTGCACTAGCTTACTACCCCACCATTCAAAATATACATGTATCCAGTTTGTGACTTGGAGTCATCCAGATCTATGTCGAAGCTAGCATCGACGTAACCCTTTACGACAAGCTCTTCGTCACCTCCATAAACGAGAAACATATCCTTAGTCCTTTTCAGGTACTTCAGGATATTCTTGACCGCTGTCCAGTGTTCCATGTTGGGATTACTTTGGTACCTCCCTACCAAACTTATGGCAAGGTTTACATCAGGTCTGGTACACAACATGGCATACGTAATAGACCCTATGGCTGAGGCATAGGGGATGACACTCATCTTTTCTCTATCTTCTACCGTGGTCGGGCTTTGAGCCGAGCTCAATTTCACACCTTGCAATACAGGCAAGAACCCCTTCTTGGACTGATCCATATTGAATCTTCAATATCTTATCAAGGTATGTGCTTTGTGAAAGACCTATGAGGCGTCTCGATCTATCTCTATAGATCTTGATGCCTAATATGTAAGCAGCTTCTCCAAGGTCCTTCATTGAAAAACACTTATTCAAGTAGGCCTTTATGCTTTCCAAAAGTTCTATATCATTTCCCATCAATAGTATGGCATCCACATATAATATGAGAAATGCTACAGAGCTCCCACTCACTTTCTTGTAAACGCAGGCTTCTCCATAAGTCTGCATAAACCCAAACACTTTGATCATTTCATCAAAGCGAATGTTCCAACTCCGAGATGCTTGCACCAGCCCATATATGGAGCGCTAGAGCTTGCATACCTTGTTAGCATTCTTAGGATCGACAAAACCTTCCGGCTGCATCATATACAATTCCTCCTTAAGGAAACCGTTAAAGAATGCCGTTTTGACGTCCATTTGCCATATCTCATAATCATAGAATGCGGCAATTGCTAACATGATTCGGACGGACTTCAGCTTCGCCACGGGTGAGAAGGTCTCATCGTAGTCAAACCCTTGAACTTGTCGATAACCCTTAGCGACAAGCCGAGCTTTATAGATGGTAACATTACCATCCACGTCTGTCTTCTTCTTAAAGATCCATTTATTTTCTATCGCTCGCCGATCACCGGGAAAATCTGTCAAAGTCCATACTTTGTTTTCATACATGAATCCTATCTCGGATTGCATGGCTTCAAGCCATTTGTTGGAATCTGGGCCCGCCATCGCTTCTTCATAGTTCAAAGGTTCACCATTGTCTAACAACATGATTCCCAGGACAGGGTTGCCATACCATTCTGGTGTGGAACGTGTCATTGTGGACCTACGAAGTTCAGTAGAAACTTGATCCGAAGTACCTTGATCATCATAATTAACTTCCTCTCTAGCCGGTGCACGCACCACAAAAACATCTTCTTGAGCTGCGCTACTTTCCGGTTCAAGAGGCAGTACTTCATCAAGTTCTACTTTCCTCCCACTTACTTCTTTCCAGAGAAACTCTTTCTCCAGAAAGGACCCGTTCTTGGCAACAAAGATCTTGCCTTCGGATCTGAGGTAGAAGGTATACCCAATGGTTTCCTTAGGGTATCCTATGAAGAAGCATTTTTCCGACTTGGGTTCGAGCTTTTCAGGTTGAAGTTTCTTGACATAAGCATCGCATCCCCAAACTTTTAGAAACAACAGCTTAGGTTTCTTCCAAAACCATAATTCATATGGTGTCGTCTCAACGGATTTAGACGGTGCCCTATTTAAAGTGAATGTAGCTGTCTCTAAATCGTATCCCCAAAATGATAGCGGCAAATCGGTAAGAGACATCATAGATCGCACCATATCCAATAGAGTGCGATTATGATGTTCGGATACACCGTTATGCTGAGGTGTTCCAGGCGGCGTGAGTTGTGAAACAATTCCACATTTCTTAAGTGCGTACCAAATTCGTGACTCAAATATTCTCCCCCATGATCTGATCGTAAGAACTTTATTTTTCTGTCACGTTGATTCTCCACCTCACTTTGAAATTCCTTGAACTTTTCAAAGGTCTCAGACTTGTGTTTCATTAAGTAGACATACCCATATCTACTTAAGTCATCAGTGAGGGTGAGAACATAACGATAGCCACCGTGAGCCTCAACGCTCATTAGAATGCACACATCAGTATGTATGATTTCCAATAAGTTGGTTGCTCGCTCCATTGTTCCGGAGAATGGAGTCTTGGTCATTTTGCCCATGAGGCATGGTTCGCACGTGTCAAATGATTCGTAATCAAGAGACTCCAAAAGTCCATCTGCATGGAGCTTCTTCATGCGTTTGACACCAATGTGACCAAGGCGGCAGTGCCACAAGTAGGTGGGACTATCATTATTAACCTTACATCTTTTGGTATTCACACTATGAATATGTGTAACATCACGTTCGAGATTCAATAAGAATAAACCATTGACCAACGGGGCATGACCATAAAACATATCTCTCATATAAATAGAATAACCATTATTCTCGGATTTAAATGAGTAGCCATCTCGCATGAAACGAGATCCAGATACAATGTTCATGCTCAAAGCTGGCACTAAATAACAATTATTGAGGTTTAAAACTAATCCCGTAGGTAAATGTAGAGGCAGCGTGCCGACGGCGATCACATCGACCTTGGAACCATTCCCGACGCGCATCGTCACCTCGTCCTTCGCTAGTCTCCGCTTATTCCGCAGCTCCTGTTTTGAGTTACAAATATGAGCAACCGCACCGGTATCAAATACCCAGGAGCTACTATGAGTACTAGTAAGGTACACATCAATAACATGTATATCACATATACCTTTGGTGTTGCCGGCCTTCTTGTCTGCTAAGTACTTGGGGCAGTTCCGCTTCCAGTGACCGTTTCCCTTGCAATAAAGGCACCCAGTCTCAGGTTTGGGTCCATGCTTTGGCTTCTTCCCGGCAACTTGCTTACCGGGCGCGACAACTCCCTTGTCGTCCTTCTTGAAGTTCTTCTTACCCTTGCCTTTCTTGAAACTAGTGGTTTTATTGACCATCAACACTTGATGTTCCTTTTTGATCTCCACCTCTGCTGATTTCAGCATTGAATATACCTCATGAATGGTTTTCTCCATCCCTTGCATATTGAAATTCATCACAAAGCTCTTATAGCTAGGTGGAAGCGACTGAAGGGTTCTGTCAACGACCGCGTCATCTGGGAGATTAACTTTGAGCTAAGACAAGAGGTTGTGCAACCCAGACATTTTGAGTATGTGCTTGCTGACAGAACTATTCTCCTCCATCTTACAACTATAGAACTTGTCGGAGACTTCATATCTCTCGACCCGGGCATTTGCTTGGAAAACCATTTTCAGCTCTTGGAACATCTCATATGCTCCGTGCTTCTCAAAACGCTTTTGGAGCCCCGGTTCTAAGCTGTAAAGCATGCCGCACTGAACCAGGGAGTAATCATCACTACGCGACTGCCAGGCGTTCTAAACGTCTTGAGTTGCTGGGAAAACGGGTGCTTCACCTAGCGGTGCTTCTAGGACATATGCTTTCTTGGCAGCTATGAGGATGATCCTCAAGTTTCGGGCCCAGTCCGTATAGTTGCTACCATCGTCTTTCAGCTTGGTTTTCTCTAGGAACGCGTTAAAGTTGAGGGAAATATTAGCGTGGGCCATTTGATCTACAAGACATATTGCAAAGATTTTAGACTAAGTTCATGATAATTAAGTTGATCTAATCAAATTATTTAATGAACTCCCACTCAGATAGACATCCCTCTAGACATCTAAGTGATACATGATCCGAGTCAACTAGGCCATGTCCGATCATCGCGTGAGACGGACTAGTCATCATCGGTGAACATCTTCATGTTGATTGTATCTGCTATACGACTCATGTTTGACCTTTCGGTCTCTTGTGTTCCGAGGCCATGTTTGTACATGCTAGGCTCGTCAAGTCAACCTAAGTGTTTTGCATGTGTAAATCTAGCTTACACCCGTTGTATGCGAACGTTAGAATCTATCACACCCAATCATCACGTGGTGCTTCGAAACAACAAACTTTTGCAACGGTGCACAGTTAGGGGGAACACTTTCTTGAATTTTTTATGAGGGATCATCTTATTTGTGCTACCATTGTTCTAAGCAAATAAGATGTAAAAACATGATAAACATCACATGCAATCAAATAGTGACATGATATGGCCAATATCATTTTGCTCCTTTTGATCTCCACCTTCGGGGCGCCATGATCATCATCGTCACCGGCATGACACCATGATCTCCATCATCATGATCTCCGTCATCATGTCTTCATGAAGTTGTCTCGCCAACTATTACTTCTACTACTATGGCTAACGGTTTAGCAATAAAGTAAGTTAATTACATGGCATTATTCAATGACATGCATGTCATACAATAAATTAAGACAACTCCTATGGCTCCTGCCGGTTATCATACTCATCGACATGCAAGTCGTGATTCCTATTACAAGAACATGATCAATCTCATACATCACATATATATCATTCATCACATCCTTTTGGCCTTATCACATCACACGACATATGCTGCAAAAACAAGTTAGACGTCCTCTAATTGTTGTTGAAAGTTTTTACGTGGATGTTATAGGTTTCTAGCAAGAATGTTTCTTACCTACGCCCAAACCACAACGTGATATGCCAATTGCTATTTACCCTTCATAAGGACCCTTTTCATCGAATCTGATCCGACTAAAGTGGGAGAGATAGACACCCGCTAGCCACCTTATATAACTAGTGCATGTCAGTCGGTGGAACCTGTCTCACGTAAGCGTATGTGTAAGGTCGGTCCGGACCGCTTCATCCCACGATGCCGCCGAATCAAGATAAGACTAGTAACATCAAGTAAATTGACAAAATCGATACCACAACAACATGTGTTCTACTCGTGCATAGAAACTACGCATAGACCTAGCTCATGATGCCATTGTTGGGGATTGTTGCAGAAATTAAAAAAATTCTACGCATCACCAAGATCAATCTATGGAGAGATTAGCAACGAGAGAGAGGGGAGTGCATCTTCATACCCTTGAAGATCGTGAAAACAGAAGTGTTGCAAGAACGCGGTTGGAGGAGTCGTACATGTAGCGATTCAGATCTCGGCCGATTCTGATCTTAGCGCCAAACAACGTCGCCTTCACGTTCAACATACGTGCAGCCCTGTGATGTCTCCCGGGCCTTGATCCAGCAAGGAGGAGGGAGAGGATGGGGAAGACAACTCCAGCAGCAGCACGACGGCGTGGTGGTGGTGGAGCAGTGGTTCTCCGGTAGGGCTACGCCAAGCTCAAACGGAGGAGGAGGGGGTGTTGGAGAGGGGGAGGGCCGCGCCTTGGATGTGGTGCTGCTGCCCTCCCTCCTCCCCTCTATTTATTGGGTGAAGGGGGAAAGGGGGCCGGCCCCTCTAGATGAGATCTAGAGAGGGGGGGGGGCGACGGCCAAGGGGAGGAGGCTTGCCCCCCAAGCCAAGGGGGGCGCCCCTTTAGGGTCCCCCCCAACCCTAGGCGCATGGGCCCTAGGGAGGATGGCGCCCATCCCTTTTAGGGGCTGGTTCCCTTCCACATACACCCATAGGGCCCTCCGGGGCAGGTGGACCCTCCCGGTGGACCCCCAGAACCCCTTCGGTGGTCCCGGTACAATACCGGCAAACCCCCGAATACTTCTGGTGACCGTATGATGACTTCCCATATATAAATCTTCACCTCCAGACCATTCCGGAACTCCTCGTGACGTCTGGGATCTCATCCGGGACTCCAAACAACATTCAACAACATACAAACTTTCCCTATAACCCTAGCATCATCGAACCATAAGTGTGTAGACCCTACGGGTTCGGGAATCATGCAGACATGACCGAGACATCTCTCCGGCAAATAACCAACAACGGGATCTGGATACCCATGTTGGCCCCCACATGTTCCACGATGATCTCATCGGATGAACCACGATGTCAAGGATTCAAGCAATCCCGTATACAATTCCCTTTGTTAATCGGTACGTTACTTGCCCGAGATTCAATTGTCGGTATCCCAATACCTCATTCAATCTCGTTACCGGCAAGTCACTTTACTCGTTGCGTAATGCATGATCCCATGACTAACTACTTAGTCACATTGAGCTCATTATGATAATGCATTACCAAGTGGGCCCAGAGATACCTCTCCGTCATACGGAGTGACAAATGCTAGTCTTGATTCATGCCAACCAACAAACACTTTCGGAGATACCTGTAGTGCACCTTTATCGTCACCCAGTTACGTTGTGATGTTTGGTACACCCAAAGCACTCCTACGGTATCCGGGAGTTACACAATCTCATGGTCTAAGGAAATGATACTTGACACTAGAATAGCTTTAGCAAATGAACTACAAGATCTTGTGCTATGCTTAGGATTGGGTCTTGTCCATCACATCATTCTCCTAATGATGTGATCCCATTATCAATGACATCCAATGTCCATAGTCAGGAAACCATGACCATTTGTTGATCAACGAGCTAGTCAACTAGAGGCTCACTAGGGCAAGTTGTGGTCTATGTATTCACACATGTATTACGGTTTCCGGTCAATACAATTATAGCATGAACAATAGACAATTATAATGAACAAGGAAATATAATAATAACCATTTTATTATTGCCTCTAGGGCATATTTCCAACAGTCAGGAAACCTACGAAGGGCCCACAAGATAGTGGGGAGTGCCCTCCACCCTTGTGGCCGAAGGAAATATGCCCTAGAGGCAATAATAAAGTTATTATTTATTTCCTTATATCATGATAAATGTTTATTATTCATGCTAGAATTGTATTAACCGGAAACTTAGCACATGTGTGAATACATAGACAAAACATAGTGTCCCTAGTATGCCTCTACTTGACTAGCTCATTTATCAAAGATGATTATGTTTCCTAACCATAGACATGTGTTGTCATTTGATGAACGTGATCACATCATTAGGAGAATGGTGTGATGGACATGACCCATCCATTAGCTTAGCATTATGATCGTTACAATTTCATTGCTACTGCTTTCTTCATGACTTATACATATTTCTCAGACTATGAGATTATGCAACTCCCGGACACCGGAGGAATGCCTTGTGTGCTACCAAACGTCACAACGTAACTGGATGATTATAAAGATGCTCTACAGGTGTCTCCGAAGGTGTTTGTTGGGTTGGCATGGATTGAGATTAGGATTTGTCACTCCGAGTATCGGAGAGGTATCTCTGGGCCCTCTCTGTAATGCACATCATAACAAGCCTTGCAAGCAATGTGACTAATGAGTTAGTTACGGGATGATGTATTACAGAACGAGTAAAGAGACTTGCCGGTAACGAGATTGAACTAGGTATGAAGATACCAATGATCGAATCTCGGGCAAGTAACATACCGATGACAAAGGGAATAATGTATGTTGTCATAATGGTTCGACCGATAAAGATCTTCGTAGAATATGTAGGAGACAATATGGGCATCTAGGTTCCGCTATTGGTTATTGACCAGAGAGGTGTCTCGGTCATGTCTACATAGTTCTCGAACCCGTAGGGTCCGCATGCTTAACATTCATTGATGATATAGTATTATATAGTTATGTATGTTGGTGACCGAATGTTGTTCGGAGTCCCGGATGTGATCATGGACATGACGAGGAACTCCGGAATGGTCTGAAGATAAAGATTGATATATGGGATAATAGTGTTTAGTCTCCGAAAGGGTTCTGGAATTCACCGGAAGGGGTTCTGGATGTTTCCCGAAATGTTTGGGTACGACAACACTTTATTTGGGCCAAATGGGAAAGCCCACAAGGTTTTTGGAAAGCGCAAAAGGAAGTTTTGCAGAGTCCAGGGGCCAGACTCCAGGGTCCCTGGCGTCTGGGTCCAGACGCTGGGAACCCTGGCGTCTGGCCCTGGAGTCCGAGAAGGACTCTTGCCTTTCGGGTGAAACCGACTTTGTGGAGGCTTTTACTCCAAGTTTCGACCCCAAGGCTCAACATATAAATAGAGGGGCATGTCTAGCACCAAAGACACATCAAGAAACACCAAGCCGTGTGCCAGCAACCATGTCCCCTCTAGTTTATCCTCCGTCATAGTTTCCATAGTGCTTAGGCGAAGCCCTGCGGAGATTGTTCTTAACCAACACCGTCACCATGCTGTCGTGCTGCCAGAACTCATCTACTACTTCACCCGTTTTGCTGGATCAAGAAGGCGAGGACGTCATCAAGCTAAGCGTGTGCTGAACACGGAGGTGCCATACGTTCGGTACTTGATCGGGATGGATCATGAAGGTGTACGACTACATCAACCGCGTTGATAAATGCTTCCGCTTTGCGATCTTCAAGGGTATGAAGATACACTCCCCCTCTCGTTGCTATGCATGTCCTAGATAGATCTTGTGTGATCGTAGGATTTTTTTTGAAATTAATGCATTCCCCAACAGTGGCATCCGAGCCAGGTTTATGCGTAGATGTTATATGCATGAGTAGAACACAAAGAGTTATGGGCGATAATAGTCATACTGCTTACCAGCATGTCATACTTTGATTCGGCGGTATTGTTGGATGAAGCGGCTTAGACCAACATTACGCGTACGCTTATGCGAGACTGGTTGTACCGACGTGCTTCGCACACAGGTGGCTAGTGAGTGTCTGTTTCTCCAACTTTAGTTGAATCGAGTGTGGCTACACCCGGTCCTTGTTGAAGGTTGAAACAACACACTTGACAAAAAATCATTGTGGTTTTGATGCGTAGGTAAGAACGGTTCTTGCTATAAGCCCGTAGCAGCCACATAAAACTTGCAACAACAAAGTAGAGGACGTCTAACTTGTTTTTGCAGGGCATGTTATGATGTGATATGGTCAAGACGCGATGATATATAAATTGTTGTATGAGATGATCATGTTTTGTTAAAGTTATCGGCAACTGGCAGGAGCCTTATGATTGTATCTTTATTGCATAAGATGCAAGCGCCATATAACTGCTTTACTTTATCGCTATGCGATAACAATAGTTGCAAAAGCAATAGTTGGTGATATGACCATATGACAACACATTGATAGAGATCATGGTGTCATGCCGGTGAAAATAGAAATCATGATGGTACTTTGGAGATGGAGATCAAAGGCACAAGATGATGGTGGCCATATCATGTCACATATTTTGATTGCATGTGATGTTTATTTTTATACATCTTATTTTGCTTAGTTCGGCAGTAGCTTTATAAGATGATCCCTTACTAAAATTTCAAGGTATAAGTGTTCTCCCTGAGTATGCACCATTGCGACAGTTCTTTGTGCTGCGACACCACGTGATGATCGGGTGTGATAAGCTCTACGTTCACATACAACGGGTGCAAGACAGTTTTGCATATGCAAAATACTTGGATTAAACTTGATGATCCTGGCATATGCAGATATGGCCTCGCAACACTTGAGACCGAAAGGTCGAGCGTGAATCATATAGTAGATATGATCAACATAGTGATGTTCACCATTGAAAACTACTCCATCTCACATGATGATCAGACATGGTTTAGTTGATTTGGATCACGTGATAATTTAGATGACTAGAGGGATGTCTATCTAAGTGGGAGTTCTTAAGTAATATGATTAATTCAACTTTAATTTATCATGAACTTAGTCCTGACAGTATTTTGAAAATTATGTTGTAGATCAATAGCTTGCGTTGTAGCTTCCCTATGCTTTTATATGTTTCTAGAGAAAACTAAGTTGAAAGATGATAGTAGCAATGATGCGGACTGAGTCCGTGATCTGAGGTTTATCCTCATGCTGCACAGAAGAATTATGTCCTTGATGCACCGCTAGGTGACAAAACTATTGCAGGAGCAGATGCAGACATTATGAATGTTTGGTTAGCTTAATATGATGACTACTTGATAGTTTAGTGCACCATGCTTTACGACTAATAATCGGGACTTCAAAGATGTTTTGAGCGTCATGGACCATGTGAGATGTTCCAGGAGTTAAAGTTAATATTTCAAGCAAATACCCGAGTTGAGAGATATGAAGTCTCCAACAAGTTCTATAGCTAAAAGATGGAGGAGAATAGCTCAAGCAGTGAGCATGTGCTCAGATTGTCTGGGTACTACAATCGCTTGAATCAAGTGGGAGTTAATCTTCCAGATAAGATAGTGATTGACAGAATTCTCTAGTCACCATCACCAAGTTACTGGAACTTCATGATGAACTATAGTATGCAAGGGATGACGAAAACGATTCCCGAGCTCTTCGTGATGCTGAAATCGACGAAGGTAGAAATAAAGAAAGAGCATCAAAATGTTGATGATTGACAAGACCACTAGTTTCAAGAAAAGGGCAAAGGGAAAGAAAGGGAACTTCAAGTAGAATCGCAAGCAAGTTGTCACTCCCGTGAATAAGCCCAAAGCTAGACCAAAGCCTGAAACTGAGTGCTTCCACTTCAAAGGAAATGGTCACTAGAAGCGGAAATGCCTTGAATATTTGGTGGATAAGAAGGATGGAAAAGTGAACAAGGGTATATTTGATATACATGTTATTGATGTGTACCTTACTAGTGTTTATAGTAGCCCCTGGGTATTTGATACTTGCTCGGTTGCTAAGATTAGTAACTCGAAACAGGAGTTACATAATAAACAGAGACTAGTTGAGGGTGAAGTGACGATGTGTGTTGGAAGTGGTTCCAAGATTGATATGATCATCATCGCACACTCCCTATACTTTTGAGATTAGTGTTGAACCTAAATAAATGTTATTTGGTGTTTGCGTTGAGCATAAATATGATTAGATCATGTTTATTGTGATACGATTATTCATCTAAGACAAAGAATACATTATTATTCTGTTTACATGAATAAAACCTTTTATGGTCATACACCCAATGCTGATGGTTTGTTGAATCTCGATCGTAGTGATACACATATTCATAATATTGATGCCAAAAGATGCAAAGTTGATAATGATAGTGCAACATATTTGTGGCAATGCCGTTTGGGTCATATCGGTGTAAAGCGCATGAAGAAACTCCATAAGATGGACTTTTAGAATCACTTGATGCTTGCGAACCGTGCCTTATGGGCAAGATGACTAAAACTCCGTTCTCCGGAACAATGGAACGAGCTAGTGAATTATTGGAAATAATACATACCGACGTATGTGGTCCAATGAGTGTTGATGCTCGTGGCGGGTATCGTTATTTTCTGACCTTCACCGATGATTTGAGAAGATATGGGTATATCTACTTAATGAAACATAAGTCTGAAACATTTGAAAAGTTCAAAGAATTTCAGAGTAAAGTGGAGAATCATTGTAACAAGAAAATAAAGTTTCTACGATCTGATCATAGAGGAGAATATTTGAGTTACGAGTTTGGCCTTCATTGAAAACAATGTGGAATAGTTTCACAGCTCACGCCACATGGAACACCATAGCGTAATGGTGTGTCTGAACATCATAACCACACTTTATTGGATATGGTGCGATCTATGTTGTCTCTTACCGGGTTACCACTATCGTTTTGGGGTTATGCATTAGAGACAGCTGCATTCACTTTAGATAGGGCACCATCAAAATCTGTTGAGACGACGCCTTATGAACTGTGGTTTGGCAAGAAACCAAAGTTGACGTTTCTTAAAGTTTAGGGCTGCGATGCTTAGTTGAAAAAGCTTCAACCTGATAAGCTCGAGCCCAAGTCGGAGAAATGCGTCTTCATAAGATACCCAAAGGAAACTGTTGGGTACACCTTCTATCACAGATCCGAAGGCAAGATCGTTGCTAAGAATGAATCCTTTCTATAGAAGGAGTTTCTCTCGAAAGAAGTGAGTGGTTGGAAAGTAGAACTTGATGAGGTAATTGTACCTTCTCCTGAATTGGAAAGTTGTTCATCACAAAAATCAGTTCCAGTGATTCCTACACCAATTAGTGAGGAAGCTAATGACGATGATCATGAAACTTCAGATCAAGTTACTACAGAACCTCATAGGTCTTCCATAGTATGGTCCGCACCAGAATGGTACGGTAATCCTATTCCGGAAGTCATGTTACTAGACCATGATGAACCTACGAACTATGAGGAAGAGATGATGAGCCCAGATTCCGTGAAATGGCTTGAGGCCATGAAATCTGAGATGGGATCCATGTATGAGAACAAAGTATGGACTTTGGTGGACTTGCCCGATGATCGGCAAGCCATAGAAAATAAATGGATCTTCAAGAGGAAGACATACGCTGATAGTAGTGTTACTATCTACAAAAGCTCGACTTGTCACTAATGATTTTCAACAAGTTCTAGGAGTTGACTATGATGAGACTTTCTCACCCATAGCGATGCTTAAGTCTGTCCGAATCATGTTATCATTTGATGCATTTTATGATTATGAAATTTGGCAGATGGATGTCAAAACTGCATTCTGAATGGATTCCAGAATGGTTTCTTAAATTTGTATATGATGCAACCAGAAGGTTTTGTCGATCCAAAGGGTGCTAACAAGGATGTGCAAGCTCCAGCGATCCATTTATGGACCGGTGCAAGCCTCTCGGAGTTGGAATAAAAGCTTTGATAGTGTGATCAAAGCATATGGTTTTATACAGACTTTTGGAGAAGCCTGTATTTACAAGAAAGTGAGTGGGAGCTCTGTAGCATTATATGTGGATGACATATTATTGATTAGAAATGATATAGAATTTCAAGATAGCATAAAGGGATACTTGAATAAGAGTTTTTCAATGAAAGACCTCAGTGAAGCTGCTTACATATTGGGCATCAAGATCTATAGAGATAGATCAATATGCTTGATAAGATTTTTCAATGAGTAAATACCTTGAAAAGTTTTTGAAAGGGTTCAAAATGGACCAGTCAAAGAAGGAGTTCTTGTCTGTATTAAAAGGTGTAACGTTGAGTAAGACTCAAAGCCCGACCATGGCAGAAGATAGAAAGAGAATGAAAGTCATTCCCTATGCCACAGTCGTAAGTTCTATAGAGTATGTTGTGCTATGTACCAGACCTATTGTGTACCTTGCCATGAGTTTGGCAAGGGGATACAATAGTGATCTAAGAGTAGATCACTGGACAACGGTCAAAATTATCCTTAGTGAGGACTAAGGAAATGTTTCTCGGTGATGGGGTGATAAAGAGTTCGTCGTAAAGAGTTACGTCGATGCAAGCTTTTACACCAATCCAGATGACTCTAAGTCTCAATCTGGATACATATTGAAAGAGGGAGCAATTAGCTAGAGTAGCTCTATGCAGAGCATTGTAGACATAGAATATTTGCAAAATACATACGGCTCTGAATATGACAGACCCGTTGACTAAACTTCTCTCACAAGCAAAACATGATCACACCTTAGTACTCTTTGGGTGTTAATCACATAGCAATGTGAACTAGATTATTGACTCTAGTAAACCCTTTAGTTGTTGGTCACATGGCGATGTGAACTATGGGTGTTAATCACATACATATGTGAACTATTAATGTTAAATCACATGGCGATGTGAACTAGATTATTGACTCTAGTGCAAGTGGGAGACTGAAGGAAATATGCCCTAGAGGCAATAATAAAGTTATTTATTTATTTCCTTATATCATGATAAATGTTTATTATTCATGCTAGAATTGTATTAACCGGAAACTTAGTACATGTGTGAATACATAGACAAAACATAGTGTCCCTAGTATGCCTCTACTTGACTAGCTCGTTTATAAAAGATGGTTATGTTTCCTAACCATAGACATGTGTTGTCATTTGATGAACGGGATCACATCATTAGGAGGATGATGTGATGGACATGACCCATCCGTTAGCTTAGCGTTATGATTGTTACAGTTTCATTGCTACTGCTTTCTTCATGACTTATACATATTCCTCAGACTATGAGATTATGCAACTCCCGGACACCGGAGGAATGCCTTATGTGCTACCAAATGTCACAACGTAACTGGGTGATTATAAAGATGCTCTACAGGTGTCTCCGAAGGTGTTTGTTGGGTTGGCATGGATTGAGATTAGGATTTGTCACTCCGAGTATCGGAGAGGTATCTCTGGGCCCTCTCGGTAATGCACATCATAATAAGCCTTGCAAGCAATGTGACTAATGAGTTAGTTACGGGATGATGTATTACAGAACGAGTAAAGAGACTTGCCGGTAACGAGATTGAACTAGGTATGAAGATACCAACGATCGAATCTCAGGCAAGTAACATACCGATGACAAAGGGAATAATGTATGTTGTCATAATGGTTCGACCGATAAAGATCTTCGTAGAATATGTAGGAGACAATATGGGCATCCAGGTTCCGCTATTGGTTATTGACCAAAGAGGTGTCTCGGTCATGTCTACATAGTTCTCGAACCCGTAGGGTCCTCACGCTTAACATTCATTGACAATATAGTATTATATGATTTATGTATGTTGGTGATCGAATGTTGTTTGGAGTCCCGAATGTGATCATGGACATGACGAGGAACTCCGGAATGGTCCGAAGATAAAGATTGATATATGGGATAATAGTGTTTAGTTTCCGGAAGGGTTCCGGAATTCACCGGAAGGGGTTCCGGATGTTTCCCGAAATGTTTGGGTACGAGAACACTTTATTTGGGCCAAAAGGGAAAGCCCACAAGGTTTTTGGAAAGCGCAAAAGGAAGTTTTGTGGAGTCCAGGGGCCAGACTCCAGGGTCCCTGGCGTCTGGGTCCATACGCCGGGAACCCTGGCGTCTGGCCCTGGAGTCCGAGAAGTACTCTTGCCTTTCGGGTGAAACCAACTTTGTGGAGGCTTTTACTCCAAGTTTCGACTCCAAGGCTAGCACCAAAGACACATCAAGAAACACCAAGCCATGTGCCGACAACCCCGTCCCCTCTAGTTTATCCTCCGTCATAGTTTCCATAGTGCTTAGGCGAAGCCCTGCAGAGATTGTTCTTCACCAACACCGTCACCACACCGTTGTGCTGCCGGAACTCATCTACTACTTCATCCGTCTTCCTGGATCAAGAAGGCGAGGATGTCATCGAGCTGAATGTGTGCTGAATGCGGAGGTGCCGTTTGTTCGGTACTTGATCGGAACGGATCGTGAAGGTGTACGACTACATCAGCCGCGTTGATAAACGCTTCCGCTTTGCGATCTTCAAGGGTATGAAGATACACTCCCCCTCTCGTTGCTATGCATCTCCTAGATAGATCTTGCGTGATCATAGGATTTTTTTTTGAAATTACTACGTTCCCCCATAGTGGCTCCTCCGACTTCATCTCCAAGTCTGATGGTTTGCTTCTAGTCCAAGAAAGATCATTGCGAAAGTTTTATTCCGTTTGGACTCCGTTTGGTATTCCTTTTCTGCGAAACTCAAAAACAGGCAAAAACAGAAACTGACACTGGGCTCTAGGTTAATAGGTTAGTCCCAAAAATAATATAAAGTAGCATATTAATGCATATAAAACATCCAGAACAGATAATATAATAGCATGGAACAATAAAAAAATTATAGATACGTTGGAGACATATCAAGCATCCCCAAGCTTAACTCATGCCCGTCCTTGAGTAGGTAAATGATAAAAGCAGAATTTTTGATGTGGAATGCTACCTAACATATTTATCAATGTAATCTTCTTTATTGTGGCATGAATGTTCAGATCCGTAAGATTCAAAACAAAATTTTAATATTGACATAAAAACTATAATACTTCAAGCATACTAATATAGCAATCATGTCTTCTCAAAATAACATGGCCAAAGAAAGCTATCCCTACAAAATCTTATAGTCTGGCTATGCTCCATCTTCATCACACAAAATATTTAAATCATGCACAACCCCGATGACAAGCCAAGCAATTGTTTCATACTTTCAATGTTCTCAAACCTTTTCAACTTTCATGCAATACATGAGCATGAGCCATGGATATAGCACTATGGTGGTTGTGGAGAAGACAAAAAGAGGGAGATAGTCTCACATCTACTATGCGTATCAACGGGCTATGAAGATGCCTATCAATAGATATCAATGTGAGTGAGTAGGGATTGCCATGCAATGAATGCACTAGAGATATAAGTGTATGAAAGCTAAAACAGAAACTAAGTGGGTGTGCATCCAACTCGCTTGCTCACGAAGACCTAGGACAATTTGAGGAAGCCCGTCATTGGAATATACAAGCCAAGTTCTATAATGAAAAATTCCCACTAGTATATAAAAGTGATATCATAGGAGACTCTCTATCATGAAGATCATGGTGCTACTTTGAAGCACAAATGTGGAAAAGGATAGTAACATTGCCCCTTCTCTCTTTTTCTCTCATTTATTTTTTTTCCTTTTTGGGGCTTTTCTCATTTTTTGCCTCTTTTTTTTCTCTTTTTTTATTTTTCGTCCGGAGGCTCATCCCGACTTGTGGGGGAATCATAGCCTCCATCATCCATTCCTCACATGGGACAATGCTCTAATAATGAAGATCATCACACTTTAGTTTACTTACAACTCAAAAAACTACAACTCGATATTTAGAAGAAAATATGACTCTATATGAATGCCTCTGACGATGTACTGGGATGTGCAATGAATCAAGAGTGACATGTATGAAAGAATTATGAAAGGTGTCTTTGCCAAAAATACAATGTCAACTACATGATCATGCAAAGCAATATGACAATGATGAAGCGTGTCATAATAAACAGAACAATGGAAAGTTGCATGGCAATATATCTCGGAATGGCTATGGAAATATGATAGTAGGTAGGTATGGTGGCTATTTTGAGGAAGGTATATGGTGGGTGTATGGTACCGACGAAAGTTGCGCGGCACAAGAGAGGCTAGCAATGGTGGAAGGGTGAGAGTGAGTATAATCCATGGACTCAACATTAGTCATAAAGAACTCACATACTTATTGCAAAAATCTATTTGTTATCGAAACAAAGTACTACACGCATGCTCCTAGGGGGATAGATTCGTAGGAAAGGACCATTGCTCGTCCCCGACCACCACTCATAAGGAAGAAAATCAAAAACTAAATCATGCTCCGACTTCATCACATAACGGTTCACCATACGCGCATGCTACGGGAATCACAAACTGTTGTGGAAAGGTCACGATAGTTGTCCTAGCAAAAGGACTAGTCGTGGAGCCATCACAACTAGGAAGCTTAAAGGGGTTAAAACGGGACAAAGGACATGGGAGTTTATACTGGTTCGGCCCCTTGCGGTGAAGGTAAAGGCCTAATCCAGTTTGAGGTGGTGTTGCTGATGCCTCGATTACCAGGGAGCGAAATCCGCTTGACCTAGTTCTCGATTTGATCTTACTTGTCTTGAACCATCATCGGGTCGTCCATTTATATACAGAGGTCGACGCCCAGTGGCTCATAGAGTCCCGGCCGGCTCATAAATAGTGTCCGGCTCGGTGACTATCTATTCCTGCCTTACAATACAAGTCATATACATATGGCGGTTTATCTCTACGTGCCTTAAGTCGCCTTTGGGCCTTGGGCCCTAACTGAACCGCTATCTTCAAGTGTCTTCTTGGGCTTCATATTATGAATCGCCTATAGGTATAACCCGGCCCCTCCTGGGTGGGTCATACCTAATAGTTATATCCCCAACATTAGGCCCCAGATTGATTTGAACTGGTTCATGTCAATCTTCAACACTTAATTAAAAAATCTTCTGCTCTTCATCTGTGCGAGAATCTATAACCCGCCATGATGTCATCTTCTGGATCTGTGATAACTCGCCATGACATCACCTACCATTAATTCACACTTTGTCCAACACATCTCAATGGATCCTTATCTTAATATGTGTTCCGAGAATCGAGGCGCCTAAACAGCTGGATAAGTATGTTTTGGTCTCCTCAATTTTTGTGCCCACTTATGAGCCCTTCCTTATAAATAGCCTCTGCTGGCTTTTCCTCATTCTCCCCCTTTCCAGCTTCTTCTTCCTCCCGTGACCTCTGCCGCTCGAGCTCCTCTGCGTCCACAGAGCGCACCGTCGTCTTCGTCCCAGGCCGATGCATCACCCTGAATCAAACCAGAGCACGGCGGCATCCCTCCGCAGTAGATCTGCATCGGTAAGTACTTGTTTTCCCGCACCCCAGATTCGCATTAGGGTTTCGGAGTTCGCCTGTGTTCTTCAGAGTTGATCACAATTCTTCTTTAATGCCTGCATTGTAAGCTTTTTAATCCAAAATGATACAGAACTGATGCGGTAGTTGTCTTTTTGCCTTTACTTTGAATACTAGCAAGCCACTTTCTTTGAAGAAAGATCCCCTTGGACCTCAGGAACTCATCTGCACTATTTTTTAGGTCTAGATTTATTTCCTTTTTCTGAACATCCACTGATCCAAAATAATGATTGCAATCTATGAAACTTGTTTGTGTGATACTTAGCCAAAAAATCTGCGTTTTGATAGATCCTCCTAGCCATGGCGGCTCATACCACCGGCTTTTAACGATAATGCTCAATATCCAACTGCTCATGGCGGCTTAAATAATTTGACGTAATTAGCCATATACCATTTGGCCCCTTTATAAGCCGTCAGTCTGAATATGTGCTTGTAATATTTCTTCCTCCGACTTAAAATTGAACCGGTAATCTTACTCTTTTTTAGTCTTCCTTCACAATGCTGCCCAAAACAACCACTTCTTGCAATTGGGTTAAATCCATCGTCACGGATAGTACTCTTGACGACTTTGTGAACACCAAATATCTACCTAAAAAGGATGTCATGTCTTATCGTCCTCCTAACCCGGCAGACGAGAAGCCGCAGTCCAAAGGAGAAGTTATTGTCTTCACTAATCACATGAACCAGGGCTTTTCGCCGCTCGTCTCTAAGTTCTTCAGAGACGTTTTGCACTTTTTTGACCTCTGTCCTCAAGACATCGAAACCAACTCCGTGTCTAACATCTGCAACTTTCAAGTGTTCTGTGAGGTGTACCTTGGAGAAGAACCCAGCTTGGAACTTTTCAGGGAATTATTTTACTTGAACCGCCAGAATGAATATTCCAACGGACCGATTTTGGAACTTGGTGGGGTCTCAATTCAACGACGGAGAGACGTCATTTTTCCTTATGCGCAACCACTGAGTCACCCCAAAGACTGAACCAGACATGGTTCTACTACCAAGATACTTCTCTGGCTGATGAGAATCCTCTGCCCGGCTTCCGTGCCCTGCACCTTGAGTCCAATCATCCTCTTCCAGATAAGTTATCAGCTGCTGAACGCCAGAAGCTCACCCCTACCATGGCCAAAGTCATGGATCTTTTGGGGAACGGCTTAAATGGCATTGACTTGGTCCGGGTTTGGGTTGCCTAGCCGATCATCCCATTGAGCCACCACCCCGGTTTAATGTGTACCTATACAGGCGAAAAGAATGATCCACTGTGCCACAGCCCTGATGATTTACCCAAGGATCTTATCAATGATATGACGAAGTCACTATTAAATGAAAGCCTAGAAGACTATGGCAAGGTGGTCCTAAACCCTTTCTGCAAAGCTAACCCGGCTCCAGGGGTAAGCCGCCAAACTTAGCTATTTTACCTTTATCTTTGATGTTTTGTTTTTACTCAAACCATTGCTGATTTCCACAGGCCGACAATGATTTTTGGAAGAACCCATATGACAGTGAAGCTGCAAAGAGAGACAGAAAGGCCAAGAAAGCCGCCAGGAAAGGCGCCGCGAAGAAAAGAGGAAAGAAGCCCGACGCTTCTGACCTGCTTCAACTGGAGGACTCCTCTGAGTTGGAGGTAGCCCTTGACTCTCTTGGCTCATTTTTTAACCACCTTATTGATACTGATTATCATCAGGATGACACAGGAACGAGTCAGGGGGTGGATGAAGAAGTAACTATTATTTCCTCCGACTCAGAGCCTTTGCCAAGACAAAAAGTCTGAAGAGTAACCCGGAAAGTAAGATTTTCACATCCCTTAGCTTACCAGGATCCTCACTTTCTTTTGAAGCGACATATTCATGAGAGCCGGAGGCAGACCCGGACCAACAAGGATGCGGAGCTCTCCTCCGGCTTACCAAATACGCCATGGAAGCGCCAAAATGAGGTCACTTCTGACTTAAATTCTTTTTATCCTTTGGGGAGTCTCACTCGTCAACAACTCAACTCTTCTGATTCAAATTATCAGCAAACTTCACATTCTTCTGGCGACTCAATTCAGTCCAACATGCCGGCTTTTAAAACCGCTCCAGGGTAATGACGATTTACTTATCCTGCACTCATTACAAACCTTTATATCTGTACTGACCTCTTTGATTTTATGCAGTGGAAAAGCAAAGCCCAGTAAGAGGGTGAAGAAAAACAAACCGGCCATAGAGCCGACCGTCCATGAGCCGGAGCTTCAACCCGCAGTGCATGAAGCCTCTGTCCCTGAACCGCCACTTGAGCCGGTTCACGACATGCCAACGATGACTGCTGACCCGCATGTCGATCAAACCATCGACAGCTCTGTAAACCTTGAAGCCTCAAGCTCGGCTAAGACAACCGACACACAAGATGTTGATCTGTAAATTACCAAGACCGGCTATACTGAGCCGGGTAGACCTACTATGCTAGCCAAATGTTCTGCCAAGGAGGAGCACCTTGAACACCGTAAGGTCAGATTTGACGTTGCTGACTATACTCACTTGAGCATTAGCGAGGTTTTCCCTGGTTATCTTAGCCAAGTGCACAACAGCCGTGATCTTGAAGTTGACATGGTAAAACAAATGCACCAGAAATTTGAGGTATAAATTCTTCCCTTCATTGAATTAACCTTACTATGTCAGCCCCCAAGTCTACTGCTTATGATGAATGTGCTGTAGACTTAGAACAAATTTATGAGCATTAGCAATATCCTTTGATAAAACCTTAAAATCCGGCTTAATCTGTAGTCCCTAAGGGCCGGTTTACTCAGCATGAATGAGCCGGTCCTTCATATGCTTGTGTAGAAGATAGTACTTGTGTGACTTTGAACAACAATATGCATTAGCCCCCAAGTGCCAAGTACTATTGCTTGCAAAGTGCTTGGGACTTTACTCTCATAAGCCGCCACTTAGACAAATCTTTCGGTAGACATTAGCCCCCAAGTGCCAAGTGTTGTTGCTTGCAAAAGGCTGGGGACTTAATATTGCGTACTAATGTTTATGATTTTGAACCGGTACATGTACAGACTACCACTGCTCAACTTCAGTCGAAGCTGTCTGAATTGAAGAACCGCTTGGAGCTGCAAGAGAGGAGACTCAAAGAGCAAACTCCAAATTTGAGTTCAGCGTGTCTGAACAAGAAAAACTAAGGGCCGACTTTGAAGTTGAGAAGAAGGCCTGGTGTCGTGGAATTATCACGTCAGATGTCCTTGTTAAAGGACTTAGTCGTGGAGCCATTGCAACGGGTTAGCTTGAAGGGGTTAAACCGGACAAGGGACACGGGAGTTATACTAGTTCGGCCCCTTCGATGAAGGTAAAAGCCTACGTCTAGTTGTGATGGGATTGATTGGGTTTCGAGGATCAGGGAGCGGGATACGCTTGCCCGAGTCTCGAGTTGTTGTCTGTTGTCCCTGAACCGCCGCCGGGTCGCCCCTTTATATACACAGGTTGACGCCCAGCCGGTTTACAGAGCCCCGAGGCCGACTCATACAAAGTGTCCGGCTCGGTCTCTCCTTTCCTAACTTATACTACAAGTTTACATAATCATGGCGGTTTACCATTATGGGCCCTAATCCGCCTTTGGGCTTCGGGCTTCTATGCTTCTTTTAGTAAAGCGCCATCTTCCGGATCTTCATGGGCTTCAACATAGTCAAGGGTGAACCGGACCCTCCTGGCCGGTTTATACCCGGTAGCTATATCCTCCACACCCGGGCTGAAGAAAAAATTGCCTTAACCCATCGAGCTGAGAAAGCAGAGGCAGCTCTTGAAGAGGTGACCACTGAATTGTCCGGCTTAAAATGCAATGTGTCTCAGATGGTCTCAACAATCTTTGGTAAGCCACCTCACAAGTGTCAAGTATTGAATCTTTCTGGTGATCATATGAATTGTTGTTAACTCACCTGTTGTTGCTATGTAGGCCCCAGGAGCACCAACCTCAACCAGGACATGTTGGTGAAGCTGAAGGCGGTTTACACACTCGTGGAACAACTTTACACTGGAGCTCAGCGTGCCTTAGCCACAGTTGCCCTGTCAAATGAAACCCCCACACTCCTGGTTGATGTGCTGAAGAAGCTCTCTGTGCTTCCCCAACGGTTCAATGAATTAAATCGGTCATCTGTGAGAGCCGAAGCCGTATGTACCTTAAGACAGGCCAAAGCATGGCCATCGGAATTAGACCCGGCCGACATCACCATTGGGTACCCCAGCCTTAAGGAGGATGGCACTCCATTTGAACAGACGGACTTTGTTGCTTGTGTGAAGGAGATACGTCTCGTGGCCAGCATGATTGCCAATGAAACAGACCTCACCAAGTATCATCCGGCTTACAACGCAGTAAATCAGAGGCAGACAACCCTGACTTATAAAGTGACAAGCCTGATCCCTCCAATCCATAAGCACACCTTTGCATCTGAAGTTGACCCGACCGGGTTAATTGATGATGAAGCTGAATTTGAAGCTTTGAATGGCATTGACTGGTCATCATCAACCTTCCAGGATGCCGGACAGGACAAAGACACGGAGAGGGTTGACCCGACAACATCAGGCCAACAAGAAAATTGATCCACCGGGCGGCTCATATTGGTAGCCTTCTGAAAAACAGTTAAATCATTTGGACTCGGGGAGTCATGTAATAGGTTAGAAATGACTTTGATTTGTCGTGCCATCGTGCACGTTTTTGGTGCTCAACACTGTTAAGCCACCTCCTTTATGTTCACCTTTGTTATACTTATCATCTATGTTCCTTGCGCATAAGAAAGTCCTTAAAATATCCTGCACACAAACATAGATCACAAGAACCCTTGGCGGTTTACCGCAGGGCGGGTCATAATATTTCACATATAACCACTGATGTGTAAAAAAGAGTCACGGATAAGTCTTTGTTTATGAATCATATCTTTGAAACATAATTATAATAATATCATACATGTGATATTGAATTCTCATTCCCGGTTTATGTGACCTGTGTAGTAAGGGTGATAACCCAATCTTTAGAAGTCAAGACTTCCAAATTTTTGATGATTGTCATATGTTGGCGACTTACTGTTCAAAGTTAAGCCGGGTTAAATAGAAACCACACATATATATGCCTCTGATATGAACAAAAAGTCTCAAGATAAATCCAAAAGAGTATTTGCAAAAAACTTGAAGCTGAACAAAGAAAATCTGAAGCGAGGCTTCTGATTCAAATACGATCAGTAAGCTGGACCAAAAGGGGTTAAGCTATGATTCGAATACGATCAGTAAGCCCCCTAGTGGGTTTGGCGTTGTGCCGATCATGATGGTACCGATAGCTATGTTCTCTTTGGTTCGAATACGACCTATGTTTGAACAGGAAGCCCCCAAATGACCTTAAGCCTTTTTTAACGACTCTAATTCGAATACGATCAAAGTCGAACCCAAAAGGGGTTAATCTATGAATCGAATATGATCAAGAAGCCCCCTAGTTGGGTTTTGGCATTGCGCCGATCAAGAGGGTACCGACAGCTATGTTCTCTTTGGTTCGAATACGACCTATTTTTGAACAGGAAGCCCCCTAGTGACCTTGAGGCTTTTTAACGACTCTGATTCGAATACGATCAGAGTCAGATCCAAAGGGTTTAAGCTAGATTCGAATATGATCAGCCCCCAATTGATCTTTTTTTTAAATTATTATGATGAAGACATATGATCATTGAAGATGAAAAGGACATAGGTCCTACTTTATTACTTATCATAATATATACATCATCAAAAAATATGTACATCATAAGAGCCGGTGGCTCAAGTGTAATAAGGCCAAAGATGAGCGATATTCCATGGCCGGCGGGTCTCCTCCTCAGACTTACGTGACTCTTTGTGCTCTCGAACATCGATAAGGTAGTATGACCCGTTGTTCAAGTTCTTGCTGACCACAAAGGGCCCTTCCCAAGGTGGGGATAACTTGTGAGCATCAGTTTGATCTTGGATGAGCCAAAGCACCAAATGACCTTCTTGAAAGGTTCTGGACTTAACCCGACGGCTGTGATAACGGCGCAGATCCTGTTGGTAAATTACCGAACGGGCTGCTGCCAAGTCACGCTTCTCATCTAACAGGTCAAGTGCATCCTGACACGCTTGTTCATTATCAGCTTCAACCTAAGCCACCACGCGGGGCGAGTCATGACGGATGCCACTAGGAAGAACCGCCTTTGATCCATAAACCATGAAGAAAGGGGTGTAACTCGTAGATCTATTGGGGTAGTATTGATACTCCATAGCACCGATGGCAACTCCTCCACCCAACAACCCGACGTCCCTTGCAAGGGAACCATAAGTCGGGGCTTGATGCCTTTCAAAATTTCCTAATTGGCTCTTTTGGCTTGACCATTGGATTGGGGGTGAGCTACTAATGAAACATCAACCGGATATGCTCACGTTGACAAAATACCTCCATGGCACCCTTGGACAAGTTAGTGCCATTATCAGTTATGATACTGTGGGGAAAGCCAAAATGGAAAAATCACCTTCTTCATGAATTGAACCGCCGTTGCCGCGTCACACTTACTGACCGGCTCTGCTTCAACCCACTTTGTAAATTTGTCAACCGCCACCAAGAGGTGAGTCTTTTTATCCTTGGACCTTTTGAAAGGCCCAACCATGTCAAGTCCCTAGACTACAAATGGCCAAGTAATTGGAATCATCCTCAATTCTTGAGCCGACACCAATGTTGAGGAACTCGGTAACTGGTAACTGCTCGGTCAGCTTGGGAGTAAGGATTAATTGGTGAATCGGCCTATTAACTGGATTAATCGGTCGAACATTAATCGGTAGATTAAATAGGAATTTAGCAATGTATATTCAAAAAAAATATGTATTGTACCACACTCCCATGCTCCTAGCTATATGATATAGCAAAATATGGTACTATAGGTATATGAAAAATAAAAGTCATAAACAAGATCACAAGAGGTAAAATTGTTAACCCGGATATAGGAAATAACAAACAATATGCATCCGACATATCAAGATAAATATGCAACCACACAGTACAATATGCAATCCAGCATGTCAATATAAATGGCAGCCACACAAAGGGAACACAAAATAAATGGCAGCCACACAATATGCATCCGCATGTAAAGATAAATAGCAGCCACACAAATAGGAAATACCGAATATAATTCATAATAAGGTTCACAAGACGAATAGGTAACATGGTCCAAATAAGTTCAGCTATATAGATAGAAATAGCCAAATAAGTAACATGCTAACAAGGTTCGGCCACACACATAGAAATAGGTATCAAGGTAATAAGGATTAAGAACATAAGGTTCGGGCACACAAATAGCAAGCAAAATAAGTTTGCGTCGTATGGCTCAAGGCTGCGGGGGCTCCTCCTCCTCATCATCATCATCTTTGGTTGCCATCACCCCATCATCATCGGACTCGTAATCAATCTCATCATCATCCATATCTACCGCATGATCAGATTCATCATCATCATCCTCAACGTATTCTTCAACTTCATGGAGTTCTCTAACTCGTGCACTCCTACGAAGCTCTGTAGGTTCGCTTTCCCCCACTGCTTCATCAATGATGTTGTATGGCACCCCCGTAGTGGGATCAAACTCATCATCAAAGTATGCCTCTTCACATATCCAATCTTGTGCTCGTGACGCATCTTCACCAAGAAGAACATCACTAGAAGAGGATAACTTCTTTCTTTTCTCAATCATCCTTCCATTGAATTGGATATAAACTAGATTGTCCCTACGGGCCACATCTAGTTTATTTCTCCTCTTTGCATCTACCTACAAAACGAAAATGGAAGCCTCATGAAATAAATTGTGAGAAGAATATTCAGATTTGACAAATTGTGAGAAGAATATTCAGATTTGACTAATTGTTAGAAGTCTAAGAGTTACCATTTCAAAAGTGCTCCAATTTCTTTCGCATCCGGATGAACTTGTGGTCAAGTTGAGTATCCTTATGGCCATGTGTTGCAATGTAGGAGTTTGCAATCCATAAGTTGTCCACCAATCAACTACAATTTGAGACAAGTGAAATAACATGCAATCAGCCCATAATTTCATAAATGTTATAATAAGTTTTTTTGCTTTGAGAACATGCTTACCGGCATCAAAATTATTATTCTCCATTGCTTTCGATGTAGCCACCTTCCCAAACATACCCTCTTTCTTTTTAAACTTGGTGAATTCAATGTTAAACACCTTATTTTGCTTGATGTCATCATCATAATAAAATGTCTCCATGACTTCCATAAGCGCAGCCACTACCTCCACATCCGTAAAGATGCTTGGGTCAGCATAACTATATTTGGGATTCAAGATGTATGCTGCCATGTGCAATGGAGAATCTAGCCTCCCACTCATCTGGTATTCATGGCATTAGTGATCACCAAATAGTCTTTTTCTGAATTTTCAACAACAACCTTGATTTCCCTTTTTGCACTTATTAGTTCTCCATACATAGAGGCCATAGATGGACCATCCCCATCAGCCAACCGAAGCACCTTCACCAATGGCTCAAAAACCTTGCAAGGTAACATAAAAATGATGAAATGAGTCATATAAGCACATGCAAACAGCCCCAACATTAGAAATGCACAAGTTACAACTACAACTATGACTACTTGACAAGATGCAAACAGCCCCAATGTATAAATACATAGATGCAAACACCCCAACATATGACTAGATGCAAACAGCCCCCATAAACATACCTTGATGCAAAGTGATACATTTTTCCAAAAGCCCCTACTCATTATTGTGGCGTTGGCCACCTTCCTTTCACCATTTTCGTGTGCTTGCATGCTTCCCATTCATCACTACAAACCATTGCCCTTAGTTCTTTCTTTTTAGAAACCAAACTTTGCAACGTAAGAAATGCCGAAGCAAATCGTGTCACCCCCGGTCTAACAATGTCTTTTTTTTCGTGAAAGACCTCATCAAGGACATTGTTTTATGATGTGCATAAAGAAAAATCATCATTTGCTTAGCTTTGATGATTGTAGGGCCAAATTGCTTCAGCTTTCCAATTGCTTCTACCATCAAATTGAGGGTGTGAGTTGCACATGAGCTCCAAAAGATTTTTGGCCATTTTCCTTTCAACATCTCCTTTGCTCCCATGTTGTTGGAAGCATTGTCTGTGACCACTTGCACAATATTTTCAACACCTACAAGATGGAAAATCTCAAAATCAGCACCTACAACATTATGAAAATCAATGAATGAAAGCAAACTTGAGACTTCAAAAATAATACCAATTTTCTCAATGCACTCAACTACATAATTGAAGATGTATAGACTTGTGTGTGCATCAGCCGACGCCTCCTTTGATTCAAGAAAGGTGGTCCCTAACTTGCAATGCACGCACAAATTCATTATACTTCTTCTTTTCTTGTCGGTCCAAGCATCGGTCATGATAGAGCACCCGGTTTCCACCCTCTCAAGCTCGTGTGGCTTCATCAAATCCTTTGTTCTTTCCACCTCTTGCAGCAACATCTTCTCTCGGAGCATATATTGGGAAGGTGGCTTCCATTTAGGACCAAACCAACCAAGGGCTTCACAAAACTGCTTGAAGTCATCATCATTGACAGCATTGAAAGGAATATTTTTCTTGTACATCCATCTAGCCAAATATTGCCCTACCATGTAAGCTTCCTCCTTGTCAATTGCATCATTTATGTTCTGTTGGAACTTCTTCAATGGGATGGAAGGATCAATTGGCATCACATATTTATCAATAGGCCCTGACTTGCGAGCTTCACCTTCTCCAATTGCATGCAGCTCTTCCTCGTTATTGTCATCATCAACTTGAATGACAACCTCAACACGTACTTCTTCATCATGTTTTTTATTCAGCTTCTTCTTCTTTTGTGGTGCCTCATAAGCATCCTTACACCTTTTCTGCTGATCTGGTGTGGCTACATTGCAACTTGTCACACTTCCCTTTACCTGCCCAATATGTTGCTTCATCCTATTGATGCCTCCACCCATCTCCTTTCCACACAATTTGCACTTCACTCGCTGTAGATCTAAAGGATTGATCAAGGTTGCAAACTCCCACCCCATGTCATCTGAATTTCTTTTGAGAGTATGAGAACTTGCACCGGTAGAGGCAACCGTAGACCCCTACAAATATGTTGAATGAGCAAACATAATAAGTATCAATGAGCGATCTGTCGTATTAAATAATTAATCTATAGTCTACAGATCATACCATAGAAAATCAGATTTGTCAGGACTTTGGAGTATGTTACAGTAGCATAAGAAATCCTAGCTAGGCAACTATTGCACGTACAGATCCGCCCAAAATTAATATAACCTACACCTAACTTGCTAAACAACGAGTTTTTAATGTACAGATCATCCCACAATTAATATTTAATATACCCTAAGCAGAATATCCATGGATTATTAGTTCATTGCTATAATTGGAGTGTTTCTGCATTAACATTTTAACCAATACAGCAATTATTACTATAATAGACAGGCATACATCAAGCCATCCATCCGTCTACTAATTTACTGTAATTGGAGTGAATGTCCGCAAAATTTAGTTGGAACAACCCATCGATCTACTAATCTTAAGTAATTACATACTTACATTACATCTATTCCCTAAATAGATCATCACGACTCATACATATTGATCAGTGATCACACTCACACATCTCATTGTATGGCTGTATGAAATTGGAAATTGAATCAATGATGTACCAGACCACAACGGCTACAGAGACTAAGAGGGGAAGAAGATGTTACCTTGCTCATCGGTGAAGCCATGGAGGAGCAGGTCGGCAGCGACGGCAGCAGGCAGTTGGGAGAAGATGGCGACCGGCTGCTGGGACGAGAGATTGGGAGGAGCCCACGGGTGAAGGAGTTCAGCCGATGGATGGGAAGGAGGAGCAGGTAGGCTAGCGGCGGGGCTACTGCAGCATGCAGTGGCAGAGCTACTCGATCGGGCGCCGGCGAGGACCTGCCAGTCGTTAGCCAGATCGGGGCTGGATGGGAAAAGGAGTGGGAGGGGCGGCAGGAGCCAAAACCTAGCTAATTTAGGAGCGGGAGGGGCCGAGCGGGCCAAAATATTGGGCTTTTGTTTCCAACAGTTAATTGGTCATGGCGACTAACCGGTCTGACAACCGATTACTCGGCCTGACAGACCCGTTAATCGGCTTGGGTAGTTAACACCACGAATAGGCACTATTCGAGTCGGCCACCTAGTGAGTAGCGATTAACTGGCCCATTAACTGATTTAATCACCGATTTCTTGAATAGTGGCCGGCACGTGAGCTCGCCATGAAAACTTCTAACAACCATCACATTTACTGACCAAATTCTCTCCATCAGCGTGAGCCGTCAACCAATAAAATCCATGAAGAAAAGCTTTAGCCACCAGGGATTTTGAACCGGCATGATGGCCGCAATCTCCTTCATGAATCTTGCGAAGAATCTCTTGACCTTCCTCTGGAGAAACACAACGCTGAAATGCCCCAGTGATACTACGATGATGTAACTCGCCGTTGGCAATTGTCATTGACTTAGACCGCCAGGTTATATGCCTGGCCAAGGTTTCATCCTCAGGTAACTCGCCCCACGTCATATAAGCCAAATATGGCATTGTCCAATCTGGGATGATGTGAAGAGCCGCCACCAATTGTGCTTTCGGGTCAGGAACAGCCAAATCTTCCTCTGTAGGCAACTTGACATAAGGGTTATGCAGAATATCCAAAAAAGTGTTCGGTGGCACCGGCTTACGCTGAGAGGCCAACCGGCTTAAAGCATCAGCCACCTCATTCTTTCTACGATCAATGTGCTCCACTTGATAACCCTTGAAGTATCCAGCAACAGCATCAACTTCACGGTGATAAGCCGCCATGAGGGGATCCTTGGAATCCCACTTGCCAGAAACTTGTTGAGCCACCAAATCTGAGTCGCCAAACCACCTTACCCGGCTTAAGTTCATCTCTTTAGCCATCTAAAGACCATTGAGCAAGGCCTCATACTCAGCTGCATTGCTAGTACAAGGAAACATCAACCTTAGCACATAACAAAATTTGTCACCCCGAGGGGAA
The DNA here is from genome assembly GCF_018294505.1 of Triticum aestivum. NCBI lineage: Eukaryota > Viridiplantae > Streptophyta > Magnoliopsida > Poales > Poaceae > Triticum > Triticum aestivum. Next base: position 582,791,495 of record NC_057795.1, read on the forward strand.
GCTAAAACGACTCCAGCCCCCGAGCCCTCCAATTGCCTGGATCCATCAAAGTGAATAGTCCAATATGTATTGTTCGACTTCTCTTCAGGCATCTGCAGCTTTGTCCAATCATTGATGAAATCCGCCTGTGCCTGAGACTTGATAGCAGTGCGTGGCACATACTTTAAACCATGAGGCCCAAGCTCAATGGCCCACTTGGCGACTCATCCTATGGCTTCTCTGTTTTGGATGATATCTCCTAAAGGAGCAGAACTGACTACAGTGATGGGATGACCCAGAAAATATTGTTTAAGCTTCCGGCTGGCCATGAACACCCCATAAACAAGCTTCTACCAATGTGGATATCTCTGCTTGGACTCAATAAGCACTTCACTGATGTAATAAACCGGCCGTTGAACCAGATATTCTTTGCCAGCCTCCTTGCGCTCCACCACAATGGCCACACTGACAGCACATGTGTTAGCAGCCACATATAACAATAATGGCTCCTTATCAATGGGAGCAGTGAGAATTGGCGGCTCAGCTAGCTGCCTCTTCAAATTTTCAAATGCATCGTTAGCAGCATCGCTCCAGACAAAGTCATCTGTTTTCTTCATCATCTGATACAGCAGCATGGCCTTCTCACCTAACCAGCTTAAGGCAGCAATACGACCCGCCAAACGCTGAACATCATTGATACACGCTGGCTTAGCCAAGGAGGTGATGGCCTTGATATTTTCTGGGTTAGCCTCAATGCCTCTGTTAGAAACCGGAAAACCCAAAAGCTTGCCCGCTGGCACACCAAAAACGCACTTGGCCGGGTTAAGCATCATCTTGTAGACCCGGAGATTATCAAAGGTTTCCTTCAAATCATCTATCAAGGTCTCCTTCTCTCTGGACTTCACCACAATGTCGTCCATGTAAGCATGAACATTGCGCCCAATCTGATTGTGAAGACAGTTCTGCACACATCACTGATAAAAGTCGCCTGGGCACTGTTGAGCCCAAAAGGCATAGACACATAACAGAAGGCTCCAAAAGGAGTAATAAAAGATGTCTTCTCCTGGTCCTTAACGGCCATCTTGATCTGATGATAACCAGAATAAGCGTCCAAAAAGCTCAAATGCTCACAACCCGCCGTAGCATCAATGATTTGATCAATACGAGGGAGAGAAAAAGGATCAGTCGGACAAGCCTTGTTTAAGTCCGTATAATCCACACACATGCGCCAAGTGGCATTATTTTTGAGCACTAGCACCGGGTTAGACAACCACTTAGGATGAAATACTTCAATGATGAACCCAGCTGCCAAGAGCCGGGCCACTTCCTCACCAATGGCCTTACGCCTCTCCTCATTAAACCGCCGAAGAAACTGCTTGATCGGCTTAAATTTTGGATCATTATTGAGAGTGTGCTCAGAGAGTTTTCTCGGTACACCCGGCATGTCAGAAGGTTTCCATGCAAAGATGTCCCGGTTCTCACGGATGAACTCGATGAGCGCGCTTTCCTATTTGGGATCTAGATTAGCACTAATACTGAACTGCTTGGATGAGTCACCAGGGACAAAATCAACAAGCTTGGTCTCATCAGCTGATTTAAATTTCATCATCGTGTCATGCTACGTGGTTGGCTTCTTTAAAGACATCATATCAGCCGGATCAACATTATCCTTGTAAAACTTCAACTCTTCTGCTGCACAGACCGACTCAGCATAAGCCCCGTCACCTTCTTCGCACTCCAAGGCTACCTTCCGACTACCATGAATCATGATGGTCCCCTTGTAACCCGGCATCTTGAGTTGTAGATAAACATAACACGGCCGCGCCATGAACTTGGCATAAGCCAGCCATCCAAATAGAGCATGATATGGGCTCTTGATCTTGACCACTTCAAAAGTTAACTTCTCAGCCCTGGAATCATGCTCATCTCCAAAGGCTACCTCCAGTTCAATCTTGCCAACTGGATAGGCTGACTTACCAGGAACCACACCATGGAAAACAATATTGGATTGCTTAAGATTCTTATTAGTTAACCCCATGCGACCGAAGGTTTCATAATAAAGGATATTAATGCTGCTACCTCCATCCATGAGTACCTTAGTAAATTTGTATCCACCAACTTGAGGTGCCACCACCAAAGCCAAGCGACCCGGGTTATCAACCTGGGGCGGGTGATCCGCCCGACTCCACATAATGGGTTGCTCAGACCATCGCAAGTACTGGGGAACTGCCAGCTCAACGGCATTCACTGCCCTCTTGTGAAGCTTCTGGTCCCGTTTGCAATAACTTGTGGTGAAAACGTGATACTGCCCACTGCTCAACTGCTTTGGATGACTTTGATACCCGGAGCTGGTGCTGCTGACCCCCTTGGCCGGATTGCTGGTTGCCTTGATTATATCCACCCTGATTATTTTGGTGGCCCTGAAAGCCAGAATTAGAGCCGCCGCCTCCATAACCCGGACCATGAAAACCGCCGCCGCCTGAGCCGCCGCCCAGCCCATGATTGCTGTCAAACATGTTATAATTCTTGAAAGCCTTCATAATTGTACAATCCTTCCACAGGTGAGTGGCCGGCTTCCCCGAGTGCCATGGCTTGGACAGGGCTCATTTAACAATTGCTCAAGAGTGAGACCTGACCCGCCAGACCGAGGAGGCGGCCTCCCCTTTCGTTGTTGATTGTTGCCCTGCGCATTGGTGTTAGCCACAAACTCTGAGTTGCCATCAGCCTTACGTTTGTTATTGCCCCCTTGACTCGCCGGGTTATGCTGCGGGCCCTTCGTGTTGCCGTTCTTCTTTACCTTCCCTGTCTTCTCATCATCGGACTCGGGATCCTTGGTACTATCAGAGTCGGCATACTTGACTAGAGCCGCCATCAGCTGGCCCATGTCATTACAATCGCGCTTGAGCCGCCCCAGCTTCTGTTTTAGAGGCTCAAAACAGCAATTTTTCTCCAACATTAAGACTGCAGAGCCGGCGTCCATCTTATCAGATGAATGTATTATGGCCTTGACCCGGCGCACCCAATGGGTCATGGATTCACCCTCCTCTTGCATGAAATTAGTCAAGTCCACAATCGACATGGGCTGCTTGCATGTATCTTTAAATTTCTAAATAAACCGGCCCTTTAACTCTGCCCATGAACCAATGGAATTAGGTGGTAGCCCCTTCAACCAAGTACGGGTTGTTCCATCCAGCATCATGGTAAAGTACTTGGCCATTGCAGCATCACTGACTTCCAATAGTTCCATGGCCATCTCGTAGCTTTCAATCCATGACCTAGGTTGTAAGTCGGCCGTGTAATTAGGCACCTTTCGAGGTCCCTTGAAATCCTTGGGCAAACGTTCATTACGAAGAGCCGGTACCAAACAAGGTACTCCCCCAGTCCTAGAGGTTACGCCTGTCTCAATTGAAGTCGTCGGATAAATCGGAAGGGGCTTATAAGCCGCCTGCTGAGCCGCCCGCTCAGCTTCCTGACGCAATCTGTCTTGATCAACCAAATTAAGAGCTCCATCACGCTCCGGGTCATGCCCGCACGGTTGGTCACGCTGCCGGGCGTTGCTTGAAACAGCTGGCGAGTCCATGTGCCTGCTATAGCTCTAGCTTGGGCGAGGGGTGGAATGAATCATGTCTCTACTATAAGAATATGCCTCCTGTTGTGCCAGAGCTGTCTGAAGAAGTTCTCTAACCCTTCATGTTTCAACCGCTGTTGGAGAGTCGCCATCCACTGGGAGAGCCGCCAATCGTGCCGCCGCAGCAATCATGTTCTCCAAAGGGTTAGAATAATGACTCGGTGGTACTGGTACATGCTGAGGCGGAGCAGTATGCTGACGAGGGGGTTCCATCATACGTGGTTGAACCGGCGTCCCAGCCCCGGGCGCCGCGGCCCGGTTTACCTCCGACGGGTTACTGGGTCCTACACCAGGCGTGCAAAAAGGTTTCTAGGATCATAAACCATAGGCAGACGGGACTGGTGCCTTCTCCTCATGATTTCATTTGATGTGTTCTGATCCATCGTAAGCTGAAAAGCCCCGGATTGAATCCGTTGGGCCTGAGCATCCAGAGCCGCCTGCTCTGCAGCCATCCTGACGTCCTCTGCCGCCAAGTCCTCCTTGGCCTGTGCTACGTCCTCACGTAGCTGCGCTACTTCCGCATCATGTTGAGATTGATCCGCCGAATTGACCACGACGGTTAACAGAGTTGTCATCTTATCCATTAAAGCCATCAGGACCTGAGTTGGCGGGCACGCGGGGCATCCTGCCCCGGCTGCCATCACCGCTGCTAACTCGGAAGTCACTGCCACCGCAGCCATAGAATTCTGCCCGGGTTGTGTGCCAGCCATGAAGATCCCGACTCTGTTCGGCAGCTCAAAGGGGTCCGGAATGCTGTTGCCATCGGAACAGCCCCCAAACCCGCCATCTTGCAGTTGATACAATGAATCCGTCTCACCCACAAATGACTCACCATCAGAGTAGATGGCCGTCTCACCGCCAGACACAGATCCTTTAGAAAATTTCCCTCCATGGATGCATCCCACGAAGGCACGCTTCACGGCGGGCTGAGCTCGGGAGGGTCTTGCACGCTGAGCCGTCTCGATGATGTGGGTGCAGATGTCCGGCTCAGGGCCCGGCTCGCCGATCTTGCCGATGAAGACGTGGATTCCGCCAAAGGGGACCTGGTACCCATACTCTATTGAGTCGGCGTCGGGGCCCCATCCTGCATAGTTGATGTAGAGCTTGCCGCGACGGCTCTTGGTCATCCGGCCCACAGCGTATCCTTTGAGCCCTTCGAAGCTGCCCTTCAAGAACCAAAATCTACCGTGCGTTGGCCCCACGGTGGGCGCCAACTGTCATGGAAAGGTCACATAAGTTGTCCTAGCAAAAGGACTTAGTCGTGGAGCCATCGCAACTAGGAATCTTAAAGGGGTTAAAACGGGACAAAGGACATGGGAGTTTATACTGGTTCGGCCCCTTGCGGTGAAGGTAAAGGCCTAATCCAGTTTGAGGTGGTGTTGCTTATGTCTCGATTACCAAGGAGCAAAATCCGCCTGACCTATTTCTCGATTTGATCTTACTTGTCCTGAACCACCGCCGGATCGGCCCATTATATACAGAGGTCGACGCCCAGCGGCTCACAGAGTCCTGGCTGGCCCATAAACAGTGTCTGGATCGGTGACTATCTATTCCTGCCTTACAATAGAAGTCATATACATATGGCGGTTTATCTCTATGGGACTTAAGTCGCCTTCGGGCCTTGGGCCCTTAACTGAACCGCCATCTTCAAGTGTCTTCTTGGGCTTCATATTATGAATCGCCTATAGGTATAACCCAGCCCCTCCTGGGCGGGTCATACCTAATAGTTATATCCCCAACACAAAATTTAACACAAGTATCTCTCAAATTCACAACTACTCACAAGCATGGCTCTAATATCACCATCTTCATATTTCGAAACAATCATAAAGAATCAAACTTCTCATAGTATTCGATGCACTTTATATGAAAGTTTTTATTATATCCCTCTTGGATGCCTATCATATTAGGACTAACTTTATAACCAAAGCAAATTACCATGCTGTTTAAAAGACTCTCAAAATAATATAAGTGAAGCATGATAGTTCATCAATTTCTATAAAATAATTCCACTGTCGTGCTCTTAAAAGATATAAGTGAAGCACTAGAGCAATATTACCTAGCTCAAAAGATATAAGTGAAGCACATAGAGTATTCTAATAAATCATGATTCATGCGTGTCTCTCTCAAAAGGTGTGTACAACAAGTATGATTGTGGCAAACTAAAAAACAAAGACTCAAATCATGCAAGACGCTCCAAGCAAAACACATATCATGTGGTGAATAAGAATATAGCGTCAAGTAAAGTTACCGATAGACGAAGACGAAAGAGGGGATGCCTTCTGGGGCATCCCCAAGCTTAGGCTCTTGGTTGTCCTTGAATATTACCTTGGGGTGACTTGGGCATCCCCAAGCTTAGGCTCTTTCCACTCCTTATTCCATAGTCCATCAAATCCTTATCCAAAACTTGAAAACTTCACAACACAAAACTCAACATAAAATCTTATAAGCTCTGTTAGTATAAGAAAATAAATCACCACTTTAAGATACTGTTGTGAACTCATTCTTTATTTATATTGGTGTAATATCTATTGTATTCCAACTTTTCCATGGTTCATACCCCCTGATACTACCCATAGATTCATCAAAATAAGCAAAGAACTCATAGAAAACATAATCTGTCAAAAAGATAACAGTCTGTAGTAATCTGTAACTCTTGAATACTTCTGTAACTCCAAAAATTCTGAAAAATTAGGACAACCTGGGCAATTTGTGCACCAATCTAGAGAAAAATAATCAGATCAAAAGCACGTTTCAATAAAATCCAGGAAATTATTTACTGGGCGCAGAAGTTTCTGTTTTTCAGTAGGATCAAAAGAACTATCACCATAAGCTATCCCAAAGGTCTTACTTGGCACAAACACTAACTAACAAAAAACACATCTAACCAGAGGCTAGATGAATTATTCAAAGCAAAATAGGAACAAAAAGCAATGAACAAAAATAAAATTGGGTTGCCTCCCAACAAGCACTTTTCTTTAAAGCCTTTTAGCTAGGCATTGATAATTTCAATGATGCTCACATAAAAGAGAGGAGTTAAAGCACAAAGAAATCATCATAAAACACGCGACAAACAAGTTTAAGTCTTAGGGATTTTATAAGCAAACAAATTATCAAGAAAAGCAAAAACCACCATATGCAAGGAAGAAGAAAGAAATAATAACAATCTCAACATGAAGAGAGGTAATTTAGTAACATGAAAATTTCTACAACCATATTTTTCTCTCTCATAATAATTACATGCAGGATCATAAGAAAATTCAACAAAATAGCTATCACATAACGTATTCTCAACATGACCCACATGCAAGCGAAGTTGACACTCTTCCAAAATACTGGGATTAACATTAACTAGAGTCATGACCTCTCCAAACCCACTTTTATCAAAAAACTCATAAGATTGAACATTCTCCAAATATGTGGGACCTAAAGTTGACACTCTTCCAAACCCACTTTCAATATTATTGCAAACATTATTCTCAAACTCATATTCATCATGGTGCTTAAATAAATTTTCAAGATCATAAGAAGAATCACCCCAATCATGTTCATTGCAACAAGTAGTGGACATAGCAAAACTAGCATCCCCAAGCTTAGGGTTTTGAATATTTTTAGCATAATTGACATTAATAGAATTTATAATAAAATCATTGCAATCATGCTTTTTATTCAAGGTCTATCGTGAATCACTTCATAAAGCACTTAATCACAATTTTTAGATTCACGGATTTCAAGCGAAACAACGTAAAGATAATCTAGTGCACTCAACTCACTAGCAATTGGTTCATCATAACTGGATCTCTTAAAAAGATTAGCAAATGGATGGGGATCCATAAACTTTTAGCAAGCGAAGATGCAAGCAAAAAGAAGGCACATGGTAACACAAGCAAACAAAAGATCAAACGGAAGAAAGGCGAATAAAAAGGCAAATCTTTTTGAAAATCGTTTTAGAAGTGGGGGAGAGGAAAACGATAGGCGAATGGCGAATAATGCAATGCAAGAGATGAAAGTTTATGATGGATACTTCGTATGTATTGACTTGGCGTAGATCTCCCCGGCAATGGCACCAGAAATTCTTCCTGCTACCTCTTGAGCTTGTGTTGGTTTTTCCCTTGAAGAGGAAAGGGTGATGCAGCAAAGTAGAGTAAGTATTTCCCTCAGTTTGAGAACCAAGGTATCAATCCAGTAGGAGACAATGCACAAGTCACCAAATACCTGCACAAACAATCAAACAAACTTGCACCCAACGCGATAAAGGGGTTGTCAATCCCTTCACGGTTACTTGCAAAAGTGAGATCTAATAGAGATAGATAAACGGTAAAGTAAATATTTTTGCTATTTTTGATTTATAGATGGGAAAGTAAAAGATTGCAAAATAGTAGATCCAAAACTTATATGATGGAAAATAGACCCGGGGCCATAGGTTTCACTAGTGGCTTCTCTCAAGATAGCAAATAATACGATAGGTGAACAAATTACTGACAAGCAATTGATAGAAGAGCGCATAATTATGACGATATCTAAGGCAATGATCATGAACGTAGGCATCACGTCCGTGTCAAGTAGACTGACTCCTGCCTGCATCTACTACTATTACTCCACACATCGACTGCTATCCAGCATGCATCTAGAGTATTAAGTTCATAAAGAACAGCGTAACGCATTAAGTAAGATGACATGATGTAGAGGAATTAACTCAATCAATATGATGAAAACCTCATCTTTTTATCCTCGATGGCAACAATACAATATGTGTCTTGCTGCCCCTACTGTCACTGGGAAAGGACACCGCAAGGTTGAACCCAAAGCTAAGCACTTCTCCCATTGCAAGAAAAACCAATCTAGTAGGTCAAACTAAACCGATAATTCAAAGAGACTTGCAAATATATCAAATCATGCATATAAGAATTCAGATAAGATTCAAATAATATTCATAGATAATATGACCATAAATCAACAATTCATTAGATCTCGACAAACACACCGCAAAAGGGAGTTACATCGAATAGATCTCCAAGAACATCGAGGAGAACATGGTCTTGAGAATCAAAGAGAGAGAGAAGAATCCATCTAGCTACTAGCTATGGACCCGTAGGTCTGTGGTAAACTAGTCACGGAAGGGCAATGGTGTTGATGTAGAAGCCCTCCATGGTCGAATCCCCCTCCGGCAGGATGCCGGAAAAGGTCCCTAGATGGAATCTCACGGGTACAGTAGGTTGCAGCGGTGGAAAAGTGTTTTCGTGGCTCTCCCTGATGGTTTTGGGGTATAAGAGTATATATGGGCGGAAGAATTAGGTCAGGAGACCCACGAGGGGCCCATAAGACAGGGGCGCGCCCTACCCCCTAGGCGCGCCCTCCACCCTTGTGGCCGCCTCATGCCTCCTCCGACTTCATCTCCAAGTCTCTTGGTTTGCTTCTAGTCCAAGAAAGATCATCGCGAAAGTTTTATTATGTTTGGACTCCGTTTGGTATTCCTTTTCTGCGAAACTAAAAAACAGGCAAAAAACAGAAACTGGCACTGAGCTCTAGGTTAATAGGTTAGTCCCAAAAATAATATAAAATAGCATATTAATGCATATAAAACATCCAAAATAGATAATATAATAGCATGGAACAATCAAAAATTATAGATACATTGGAGACGTACCAATGATCTTGGAGTTCTATCCGATGTAATCTTCTTTTGGGGTGTGTTTGTCGAGATCCGATGAATTGTGGATTTATAATCAGATTATCTATGAATATTATTTGAATCTTCTCTGAATTCTTATATGGATGATTTGATATCTTTGTATATCTCTTCGAATTATTGGTTTGGTTTGGCCAACTAGATTGGTTTTTCTTGCAATGGGGGTGCTTAGTTGTGGGTTCAATCTTGTGGTGTCCTCACCCAGTGACAAAGTAGGGGTAGCAAGGCACGTATTTATATTCTTGCCATCAAGGGTTAAAATATGGGGTTTTCATCATATTGCTTGAGTTTATTCCTCTACATCTTTTCATCTTACTTAAGGCATTACTCCGTTCTTATGAACTTAATACTCTAGATGCATGCACTACAAAAAAATACACTTCCGTGATGATACGTGTTTGTCACAGTAGGTCATGTTTTTTGTCATGCATGTACATCCATGACAAATTTATGACAGAATAGAGATAGTCATACATGTGCCGTCGTAGAAGTGTTCGATGACATTACCAAAATTATCATCACGGAAGTGTCCACTTCCATGACAATAAGTCGCGCGTCACAGAAGCGCTTTCGTCAAGGGTGACCGACACGTGGCATCCACCGTAACGGAACGCCGTTAAGCTATCGGGCCGGGTTTGGATCCGATAAGCCGTTAATAGCCCCGACCAATGGGGATTTTCCACGTGTAAAATCATCATTGGCTGGAGGAAACACGTGTCGACTCATTGTTGGGACAGATGTCATCCACTCATTGGACAGAAGGCGCCTATGATACGTCAACACGTGGCACGGCCCAACAGAGGCCCATTCCTGTGAAAAGGCTGGCCTGTTTGACTTGGTCAAAAGGTGACGGGTCGGCCCATGGAAAGCCTGTTAACGGCATCTTCGCATATAGCCCATTTACAGCCCGCTAGCCCAAGGCCCGTTATGCCCTATACGAATTAGGCCCAGTAGCGTCATGTGGGCCATCCAATATGATTCCAGCCCGTTTTCACTTCTGGCCCATGTATGGCTCATGACGTCTTTCGGCCCATATGAGGCCCTATGTAACTCTTGGCCTATTAACGACCCGTGGTGAAACTGGCCCACAATGAACAGTGTATTACTTTAGACCCATTAACGGCCCATGGTGAAACTGGCCCGTAATGAACAGTGTATCGCTTTATACCCATTAAGGGCCCGTTATTCAATTGGGCCGTTTCCAGCCCATGTTATCTTTCGGCCTTCTCAGAGCCCATTTATTCTTGGGTGCATTTGCAGCATTCGGTTACTTACGGCCCATTACCGTCACTTTCTTCTTGTGGGCCAAATTCAACCCGTCGTTACAGTCGGCCCGTTTGTGGTCCGTTAGTCTGTTGGGCTCATTTGCAGCATTTGGTTACTTACGGCCCGTTACCGTCATTTTCTGCTTGTGGGCCAAATTCAGCCCGTCGTTACAGTCGGCCCGTTTGTGGTCCGTTAGTCTGTTGGGCCATTTTCATAGCATCACCAAATACGGCTTATTAACGGCCCGTTATGGTCAGCCAATAAAACATACGATTTCCATTATAGGCCCGTCTACGGGCCATTAAAGGCCAGTCCAAGACCCATAAATGAGTCGGCGGCCCATGGATCCTACGTGACGTAGAAGGCCCATGGACACTGCGAGACGTAGAAGGCCCATGGATCCTGCGAGACGTAGAAGGCCCGTGGATCCTACGAGATGTAGAAGGCCCATGGATCCTACGAGATGTAGAAGGCCCATGGTCAGGCGAGTTGGCCCCCGTTTGAATGATATAGCATATTCAAAGAATTATCCTACTCAATACTATCACCTCTAAAAAGCATACACTATACAACAAAGAGATCAAGGCATAGAAAGGTAGAATAATCCTACACTATACAATAAACAAATTACAACCGATTATACCCACTGGGCATTATGGTACGGCACAGGTGATAATAAAGCATACACAAATAGCAAATTACATACACTGGGCAAATACGGCTCATACATCATGGACGCGCATCAACTTAACTCCATTTGAACTATAATCTCTTCAGAAAATAGGATTGGCCGGATTCAGATAGCACAAATTTCAGTATGCAAAATCTCCAATTCCTTCATGGTTACCTCGGTGTCTTGTTTCATTTTTTTGACTCCTGCATCTAATACCTGCATGTCCAGTCTCAACTTGTTGATTATCCGCTGACAATCATGTACACGTTGTCTTGCCACCTCTAGTTGATGCTCGAGAACATCAGCACATTCCAATTCCAATCCATAATCATTCGGTAACGGCCATGCCGCACTGCTCGCAGATTTTTGTGTTGATGTCACTTCATCCTGAAATGTTTCTGTAAGTACACATGACTAGGGCAAAAATATAGTTACAACAGTGAAGCGAACAAGACACTATTTTGTACTACATGGCAAAACATGACTAACAATAATGTTACACCTCACTTTCACAAAAAAATGTTACACGTCATGAAGCATAAGCAGGTGATATTTTAAAAATTATAAAAAAGATAGTCTGTGCAGCCTGCATACAGAAATCCCTCTTAGCTCACCAGAGGAGCATGATGTTGGGGCCCAATCGAAAACACAGACAAGTTACAAATTTAGACATCACGTTGCGTATATGTAAGCAAGAAGTTGGCCATTCTGTACCTCAATTAAAGTCTTAGGGAGCATAATGAACAGACGAGGGTTTCATACAAACATACTACAGGAGGAAAAACTATGCAATCATTAGCATAGTATAAACTAGATTGTGAGCCTCATGCAATAATAGTTGGTTAATAGACTTCAAGGCTTCAGGCACACTTCGACAGAGTAATTAAATGGTAAGGCCTTTAATTATGTCAACTAATAATGATACAAGTACCGAACATCAGGCATAATTATTTGGGCATCTCATTAAGTGAGGACAAATAAAGCAATTGAAAAGAGAAAATTAACTATGCCTGAAACAAACAAGGAATTGAACTATTGAGTTGCATACAGTGACTTACCTTAGCAGGTTGAAGAGGCTCAGCGCAGCTCCTACTTCTCTTGCAAGGCTCCTTCCTAACATCTTGTACTTGGAAATCCTCAATCTTGTCTTCATTGCACCCCCTCTGCAAGGTGACACAAACTAGTTACTCGTCTCCTTGGAAGATAAATATGCATACTTTCCAGTCTGTGAACACAAAAGGATGAGATTATAACAAAACAACACCACATAATGAAACATGCCGCATCTCTTGCACTTGCACACAATGAAATGAGCATTTACTATGTCTGCACTATGTAAAAAACTAGGCATGCCTTTGAACTGGATCTCCAGCTACTCTTGGAGAGCCTACTGTAGTGTACAGCCAAACCTTTATTCACCTATGAGTTAGACAAGGCCCCATCTACAGCAGCCCTTAGTGTTTAAACCGTTGACAAGCTCTGTTAGAGTGTTAGGTCAAGAACAGCAAGTAATCAAAGCAAACAGTCCTAGTATGGCTGGCTGATGCAAACAAGCAATTGAACAGATGTGTGAGCAAATCCTACATATCAAGAAAAGAAGCAAAGAAGGAGGCTTAAAGACCATCACTTGACTGACCAGATTTAAGGGGCATTTAAACATCATGTGCAATGTATGAACTAACATAAATATTGCATATTCCAGATTCTACAATGGAATGCACATGTATTAGGTTATGCCATGTATGATGATGCCTAAATGTACAGATAGCAGGCAGGAGTGATCCATCATTGCATGCACAATTGAATTGCAGGTTAAGGGCCAGTTCGATTCCGCCTTTTTAGGGTATATTGTCAAAATAAGCCATAAAAGATGTAAAGAAGTCATTTTTGAGTTATGGGCTTGGGCTTAACTAATTTCTCTTTGGAGGGGGGTGTTTCGGGTAGAACCTCACTAAAATTTGAAGGGAAGGGGAATAGTAAAATGACTCTGTTGTCTGCCTATATTTCACTCAAAATGCAACTGCTGACGCCGGTGTCACACCTGACCCTCAAGTAAAAACAAACACGCAAGCATTCATTGCCCTGCCCGCTTGCATCTCCTCTCCCCTTTCCCTCTACCTTGATCCCCTGCCTGCAGCACTAGGGTTCCTCCAGTGAGCCGTCGCCACTGGTCCCATCTGGCCTGGTCCTCGACGATGCTATATCCAGCTAGGCTACATGGCCGACGGGTAGGGGCAAATCTCCCTGGGGTCTCCTCCCTCTAGCGCCTCCCCTCATTCTCATGATCTCCAGCAACTGCTCCACTGTGGTTTGTCCAACGCACTACTCCAGCGGGTGCTGCACAACTACGGCTGATGCCACACTGCGGCAGAAGGCACCTTATTCCCCCTCCCCTCCTCCCAGGCCATGGCCTTGAGGTGCTGTTGAAGGATGAGCTCATCCAACAAGGTGAGGATCTCCTTTGATTTTTTTTGCCAATTTTCATTCTGATCCACTATACGATGAATTGCTATGAGCTGCTTCTGCTGCTGCTATATGATGCATTGCTATGAGCTGCTCCTGCTGCTGCTATATGATGAATTGCTATGAGCTGCTGCTGCTGCATGATGAGTTGCTATGAGCTGCTGCTGCTGCTATGTGATGAATTGCTATGAGCTGCTGCTGCTGCTATATGATGAGTTGCTACAAGCTGCTCCTACTGCTGCTATATGATGAATTGCTATGAGCTGCTGCTGCTATATGATGAATTGCTATGAGCTGCTGCTGGTATATGATGAATTGCAGACTGTTGCTGCTGTATGATGAGTTGCTATGAGCTGTTGCTGCTGCTATATGATGCTTTCAGGTGGTGCTGCTATATGATAATAACCAGCCACTTGGACCATCGAATTTCAACAAATAATTTTTCTTAATTTAAATGTGGGTCATGCATTCTTCGTTTAAATTAGGCAATGGGATCTCTATGGAAAACATTGACCAAAGTAGATTGTGCCAAGTAGATGGTATCTTTGTATTTGCATTTTGAGCAAATACTGATGGTCTATTTTCCTATCATATTAATTACTGCACTGGGTTCAATTTGTGATGTTTGCAAGTCAAATTAATTTCCATATGTGCAGCAAAATGAAAAATATATATAATGCAATCTAGACTTTCCACTAATCATACCAAAGATAAGCTGAAAACGCAATGAAAAGAACTGGTTGGCATATTACATGGAGCTTATATTCACAGGTGCTTATTTTCTTAGGATAACTCGTAATAACTGTCCCTAAGAAACTTGGCTAATAGAACTGGCATACAAATAACATGTCACGATGATTGCAATGGAGGAGTGACGTACCATAGCACACTGTATAGGCTCACCGTTGCCTCTCCTTTTTTTGCGATGTTCCATGAAATTGCCACATACATCTTGTACTTTTTCATTGTGTAAGCCTATCTGCAAGTTGACACATCTAATTTCAGACATCTCTACATGATAGTACATTGCATATCCCTTGCACATATTTAAACCACCAATTAACGATTGTGTGCGTACCATAAACTAGCCATGACTCTGTATGCTGGACTGACAGGCACTCTAAGGGAGCCTAATGTAGTGCATTGGAATTCCTACATGCCACCTATGATTTTGTGTAATGTACTGCCCCTGTTCCTAAATAGATGCATTTTCGAGTGTAGATTCACTCATTTTGCTCCGTATGTAGCCTATAGTGGAATCTCTAGAAAGACTTATATTTAGGAACGGAGGTACAGGTAGTATCATGTATGCGATCTACATATCTAATTTAGCAGCCAGTAGTAGAAATCATTGTCTGCACAAAGGGATTACTGGTCGAAAATCCTAGCAAAGCACGGTGGCTGGCACAGAACAATACAAGAGAGAGAGACGCGCTTACAAGATCATATCAATGCCTCAGTCCAGGATCTTGGTTGGCCAAGCTATTAGATCCAGAAGAAACATCGTCCTTGTAGTTTTTGCCAACTGCATAATAGGTAACAACGACCGGTTAGTATATTTGAAGTACATCGGGCAGGTGATGCTGGACGGGTTTAAAGGTGACAAGTACCTAGGCCGTGGCGGGTGCTTGGCATCTCTCCAGACGGTGGGAATCAGGTTAGAAACGTCGAGGGTGATGACGCTGCGCTAGCTGTCGGGATCTGGTAAGGAGATCTAGAACCGTCGAGTAGGGTGTTTGTGGAGCGGCTCCGGTAGGGTGGACTACGATGTGGGCGAAGCGGATCTATGGCCGTGGACGAGGGCGTAGGTGAAGCTACTCCGGTGGTTGGATTAAGGATGGTGTCGACGACGCGGATATGCGGCCGTGGACGGGGCGTCAGAAGTTGCTCCGGTGGTTGGGTTAAGGATGGTGTCGACGATGCAGATCTGCGGCCATGGACGGGGCGTCAGAAGCTGCTCCGGTGGTTGGGTTAAGGGTGGTGTCGACGATGCGGATCTGCGGCCACGGACGGGGCATCAGAAGCTGCTCCGGTAGGTTGGATGAGGGTGCGATGAAGCGGATCTAAGGCCGTGGACTTGTGAGTTGGCAAAGCGGCCCCGGTAGGATTGAGAATGGTATAGGCGAAGCTACTCCGACAGGGTTGACGCTGGTGTCGGCGAAGCGGCTCCAGTAGGTTTGAGGAAGGTGTCAGTGAAGCACCTCCGGTAGGGTTGAGGAAGGTGTCGGCGAAGAGGATCAGAGGCCATCGACGGGGGCATCGGTGGGGCGGCTCCGGGGGGTGTGGATGAAGCGTCTCCGGTGTGGAGTACGAATGAGCCGCTGCAGATGCGCGGCGGTTGACGAGAGTACCAGCGAAGCAGATCCGGCGCCGTGGACAAGGCCGACACTGAATGGGTTGTGGTACAGTGGTGGATGAGCAGTCTACTTGTTTCTAGGGGAGGTGGGAGGGGTAGATGCGGGCGCAGAAGCAGATCCGGTGAGGTGGACGCTGCTGGCAGTGAATGGGCTATGGTACTCCGGTGGATGAGCAGTCTAGGGTTTCGAGAGAGGAGGGGAGAAAGGGCGATGAAGTACGGACGGCGTGATGTAAGATACTCTGGTGCTGTGGAGTTAGTCGTTTTTGCGGGAGGGGGGGTGGGAGGAAATGGGGGTGCCGTGTAGTGGGGGGAACCGGAAGTTACCAAAGCAGCCCCGACCTATCATGTAGATGAGGGCGGTATTGTAACTGTTGGTCTCCGTGCACCAAGGACAAAAGGGGGATTTCGCATGCTAAAGACTAAGGTGGCGGAAATTTTAGAAGGAGGCGGGAGATTTTGCCACCCACGGGATCGTTTGTATCCAGTTTCAACTAATTTTGGACCGTGCTAGCGGGAAGGTCATGCTAGACTGTGTACACGGGGCACGCGTCAGCAGTTAATAACTGGTGTGAAGTCCACCCTAGAAAAAAAGACAATAACTCGGGATGATGCGCCGATAACTTGGACGTTCACACGGGCGCGGCCAATCGTACGGGTGTAGTGGCGCGTTCACAAAAAAAGGGATCAAACGCTCAGCCTATGTATTTCTCGTGTAAATAGATAATTTAGTGCCATTGGTTATTTACTTTAAACATAATGCATTGACGTGTTAGTGTAGAGGCGCACAAAAAGAAATGGATATTGTAGTTAGCTACTTAAAAGTGTTACCTCATATGATTACATAGCCTCCATTTCATGAATTGCGTAACCGTTGAATTCATATATGAATATTATATATATTACTTCAAAATAGAAACTTAAATCATCCAAGACTAATGAATTTGAATGCAAGAGTAACAATGGTGCATGTGCATGATAGCTACATTGGTTATTTGAAGAAACATCACTGTAACTTTGGCATGCACAACTGAAAAAGGTTTATTTAAATAGAAAAAAATGTGATATGTGAGTGTCCAATCTTTATAGCATTGAATCGATATTGTACCTTTGGCCACGATACAAAGTAGATATTGACTTATGTTCAAGCGATGCACATCCACGGTCGCTAGATAGTGATACGTGAATGGATTGTGCAATCTCTCTCACACGCATACATATCTCATTTCCCTGTGGGCATCGAAATCACACACACGCACTTCGTGTATTTCTCTCCCTCCGCCAGGGTTAAATTCGTCTTTCTACCCCGTCCTACAAGTCTCTCACACAGAAACACACACGCTCTCTATGTATAACATGCCCACCCCTTTAATTCCGCCCACCCACAGCCACTAATGTCTCAAAGTATAATAATGTCTCTCACACATATGCTATCTACCTATCCCTTAATATAGCTAGATATGTGTCACACAAACTCCTTCTACCTACTAGCGAGATGCCCATGTGCGTTGCACGGAACATCAAGATGCATTTGTATGAGAAGTTTATCTTGTGGGAGAAAAGGATGAACGAGGGAATGCCTTATTTGCAAATGCGGAGAGGGGTGTGGGCATATTTTTGCAAAATTGCCATATTTTCCTTCATGTCCGACGGATATAAATCGGATGGCCTATATTGCAGGATGGCAGGAACACCATCTTCACCAACTCTGTTTTTTATAAGAGTAGAGATATGTGAGTGTCACTGCCCCCTCCCCCCACACACACACCCACACTTCCCAACACCGGAGGAGTAGGGTGACACCTCGATCTTGATACTAATCTATCGACTGGCTTCTCTCTCAAACATACACACACAGAAACTACCCGGCACCGAAGGAGTAGGGTGACACCTCGATCTTGATACTAATCTATTGACTGGATTCTCTCTCAAACATACACACACACACACACTACCTGACACTGAAGGAGTAGGGTGGCACATCGATCTTGATAATAATCTATCGATTCCTCTTTCAAACACACACACACACACACACACACTAGTTGTGCCTCTGTACCTACCGCGCACACTCTCGATACGTCTTTCTCTCTCTCCCCCCAACATGATAGCAGAAGGGTGACAACTCAATCTGATCATAATCTGTCAATTGGTTTCTCTCTCAAACATTGTGTCTCGGTGCCTTGCTCTGTAGCCCCCTCGATATGTAGACTTCTCGCGTGCGCACAACTGTAGTGACGATGACGCTGAACCCAGTGTGCCTTGTTTTTACCGGCCTCATGTGATAGTTTTCACCCTGTTTTCTGTTAATTAACAAGGCGACCTTTTCTTTGTTACTACTAGTGAATCTGAAATCATTCGGGGCAGACATAAAACATATCACTTCAACCCAATTATCGCAGCAACTACTTTAAAAGAAATTAGCTAGCTGCCCGTGCGTTGCACGAAACATCAAGATGCATTTGTATGAGTAGTTTATCTTGTGAGAGAAAAGACTGAACAAGGGAAGGCCTTATTTGCGAACATGGAGAGACGTGTGGGTACATTTTTGCAAAATTTCCATAGTTTCTTTCCTATCCGTTAGATATAAATCCGACGGCCTATATTGCAGGATGGCACGCACACCATCATCACCAACTCTGTTTTCTACTCCCTCCGTCCGAAAATACTTGTCATCAAAATGGATAAAAATAGATGTATCTAAAACTAAAATACGTCTAGATACATTTCCTTTTATCCATTTTGATGACAAGTATTTCCGGACGGAGGGAGTATTTGTCTTTTTAGAGATTTCAATAAGTGACTATGACCGGACCTTACCAACATACTCAAAAAAGTAGTCCATAATTTTGATATTACCCTCTTTTCTTGGCGGTGCAGTGCCATCTGGATACCTCATAAATAAATCAAGGACAAATCTGACCCCTTCCTGAAAAGACATACGTAGCAAAATGAGTGAATCTACACTCTAAAATATGTCTACATATACATCCGTATGTGGTAGTCTATTTGAAATCTGAAAAAGACAAATATTTAGGAATGAATGGAGTATATATAAGAGTAGACATGGAGACATATCTCCAGCATGGTCTACAACAAAAATGTGCTGGGCTGGTTAGCGCCGGATGCTTGCAACGCGATGACATGAGTTCGAATTCTGTCTTTTAACTTTAGATTTGTATATTATATATTACTCTACTTATTTAATATATACTTCTTTCGATACTGTACTGACAGTGGAACCCATAGAGTACTTAGAATATTAAGCATGGACTTGTTTCTTTCTTACTTTCTGTACGAAGCTGTAGCCACCCTGCAAGTCACGTGTACACTGTACATGCAATTAACTTTTTATAGAGGGACAATCATACATGCAATTAACTCAAATGGATTGGATGTCACTCTATTATTTCCAGCATAAAGAGCATCTCCAACGGCAGCCGGCAAATTTCCTCCCGCTTCCTTCCGCGGAGGACGACATCAAATGCCAGCGGCATACATTTTTACAACTCTAACCAACCAGATGAAATTCGTGCAAACACGGACTGATTTCATATAAGCATGAAGGATTTCGTATAAAAAAGTCGGATCTTCATATAAACATGATGGATTTCATTACATTTACATGAACTAAGAGGTGCCAATCCGGCTCTCTTGTATAATTAATACTCCCTCCGTCCGGAAATACTTGTCCTAGGAATGGATATATCTAGACTTATTTTAGTTCTAAATGGCCGCCCGCGGATCCCTTTGTCTTCCTCATGTCCGTCGGACACTTGCGGGGTCGACGAAGGTCCTCTGAAGAGACGAAGCAGCAAAGAAACCACCTGAATCCGCGGTCGTCGCCTCGGCGGTGGCCTTCATGGGTCCCAAGTGGCGGCGGCCTCCCGTGTTCTACTTATCCTCGATGATGGTGGCGGACAGGGAGAAGCTGGCCACCGACTGGTCGCTCTCCACACACCCAGCTTCTGTCTCTGCCTGCATGGCGCTGCTGCAGGCACGGGAGGCACGCCCACAAACACGGGAGGCGCGGCCACCGCAGACACTGGTGGCGCGATACGACGCGGCAGCGACGGCGCCCGTACCGGCGTGCTCGCCGCCGTGCCGGCGTGGAGCAACTCGCCACTCCTCATCGAGCTGAACTGGAGTGGCGAGTTGCTGAACCACGCACCTTCTTGGGGCGGCAACTAGCTCCGTCGGGCCAAGCAAGGTTGGTGAAGCACCGAGCGGCCTCGCCCGTATCCGGAGGGCTCGGCGGGCCACCCAGCCGGGTAATATGCCAGAGAACGGCTCATCGGAAGCCATCGGAAGGGTGGAGAAAATGGTGAAGGAGGAGATGGGGGAGCGGCGGAGGGGTGCGATTCTTGCCCGCTGTCTGTCTGGCCTCATGTAAATAGAGGGCGGACAGTAGGAGCTTGGCCGGCGTCTGGCCTCATTTAAACTGAGGGCGGATGGTAGGAGCTCGGTCGGTGTTGCATTTAATTCCAGCCCGCTCATGAACGGACGTGTGGCCGGAGTAGGATTCTCGGTTTGCATGCGGGTTTAACGGAGGGGTTTAATGGAGGCGCCAGGCGTGCAGCGGGCGGTGCAGTACTATTCGATTTGACAACATTAATGAGCCGTCAAATCAGAAAGGCACTCGCCTCTTGTGAAGTTGACCGAGCTAGACTGCCCCGCCCTATAGCCTTTTAAAAAATGTATATACTCCACTTTTGTACAGTAGTAATATCGATGGATTGCGCCATGGAGCAAAACTTGAAATTAAAAAAAAGGTGGTACATACAGAGAGCGCTCGTGAACTATGTGTCATACATGGCAATAAATAAAGTACTAGATGATACTTATATGATACATGGCGCAGGAGTACTAAGTATTATTAATACAGTTTTGCTAGAACTCATCTAGATGAGATATAATTTGGTCTCATTCATCTTTTATAGCCATTGGATGTGATGCTATAAGATGCGTGTGTGCTGAGGTGGGTTGTATTTGTTCTTGTGCAACGAACTGACCACTGCATGTCATGTTTGATAGTCTCAAGTCGTTAAAAGCATACAAGCCCCACATCTCTTCTTGGTTGATTCCTCTATTTATGTCAAAAAATAAGAAACAACGTGAGAGTTAATGCACCATGCCTATGTGTTAGACTAGCCACAATGGTGAGTAACATACACTAGTAACATACAGATATCCCTAGACTATGTTACTACCTTCATAGTGGGTAGTAACATAAGTGTGGTAACATGAAAAGCTTCATTTATTAGGTTATAGACTCATATTGCATTGGCACATGTGATGTTACACTAACTAGCTAGTAAGTTATTATAACTACCTCTCTCCTCATTAACTCACTGCCGCATAAGCAAATTTGCTGAGTTGGACTCGATGTTACTGCTCAAGTTACTCCCATGGTGGCTAGTCTTACTAGTATTTGGTTTTTGTAAGATGACTTATAGTACTCACCTAGACGGAGGGAGTATTCGATTTGATAACGGGCGGTGTAGTTCCCGATACGCCTTTAATGCAGATGAGGGAGGGAGTAGCGGTTCCCGATATGTTGAACAACCAATGCATCCTCCTTCAATTAATGCATGAGGGAAGTAATGGTAGGAGGTCCGGAAAAAGAGGCTGCACGATGTGAATGCAACGCAGTTTGCCCTCATTGCCATCATATAAAGGCGCCCCTCCTCCATTCCAATGCATCTACCACATCGTACACACCTAAGCACTTGCCTAAGCACCTACACTAAGTGCAAAAGAGCTCACTCCAGACCCATGGCGGCGATGCGCGTGAGCGGCCAGCGGCTGCGCCAGATGGTCCACGACGCCGGCCTGCGGCATGGCGCCGAGGATCGTCTCCACACGGTGTTGGAGACTGGCTGGTGGATGGCCACCGTCGACGCCAACTACGACTCTCAGTTGGACCAGATGATCATTGCCACCAGCAACAAGTTCATCGTCCTCAAGAAGCTCGCGGACGACATCGCCGTACTCCTCCAGCCTGCGCGCCCGGGCTCCTCATTGCCTGCCACCCTAATCGGCCTCCATGGCCGGAACCTCTTAAGCACTGGTGGCCCTGCGACTGCCCGCCGACGCCACGAAGAATGTCCACCTGGAGGTCGCGCTCGCCGCGAGGCGCCTCTCCCTGCAAGAATTCGTCGACCTACACATCCACGCGTACGAGCAAATCGTGTACATAGGTATCTACAAGGCCAGTGAGGACGCTACGATGTTGGCCTTCCTCAACCGGCTGGAAGCCTTGGACGCCTTTGTTGAGAAGCACCTCGACCTCGCCACAAAAGTCGCCGCTCCTTAGCCGCCGGTCGGTGGCCCGGCGCACTAAGTTGAGGAGGAGGAGGTCGTACGTTCGTGGATCCATCTTTCTTCTTGCCTTCTGTAACCACCACTGCGATCACATCATCGTGGCCTTAATTATTATTGTGCTGTTGCATTCTCGTTCCAGTCAATACCGACATGTGCGATCCCTTTGCTTAATTATATGCATCACTGTAACTAGTACTCCATCCGTCAATTTATAAGTTGTGCTTACCTTTTCCATCAACTTCGTGCAACGTGCAGGCATCTTGCTAGAAACACTAGAATATGTCTATATAATCCGTATGTGATAGTCCATTTGAAATCTCAAAAAAGACAAATATTTAGGTATGGAGGGAGTAATATATTAGGAGTATATCAAAACAATAGTGATTTCTTTCAAGTTTGTGAACAAATACTACTATTCTACTACTTTGGATCCGTCGCAACGCACGGGCACATTGCTAGTAAAAGGAAAAGGCCTGCCACGTTCGCATCGCACCCCCACACGCCCGGGAATCGGGAGTACATCACGGCCCGTCCGGCACGACACATAGCTTAGGGAAGGCGTGTTGCCTACAGCCTAGCATTTTCACTTTCATGTGGGACCGCCCGTTGGGCAAACCGACACCCCGCCCGCCGCCGGGTTGGAAAACAGAAACAAGGGGAAGATCTAGCTGTAGCATGGAAGCCAAGAAATTTTGTGTCTGACGGGGCTCGTTGATAGAGTAGGAGCATTCCGTACTAGTACTAATCCTACCAAGTTTGTACTCCTAATACTATTATATTACTAGTACTACCACTATACAACTAGTAGATACGTGCACGGCACAACATCGTAGGAACAAAAAACGGGAAGATCTTGTTTTGGGTGATTTATCTTTTTTTCAATCTAAGTAGTATGCATAATATGATGTGGGGGGCACCCATGAAGCTTATGTGGCTTGGTTGCATGGCTACGGAAGGTTAGAGAAAAATAAATAGATAATGTGTTTAGAGTGCACTCCACTAAATAGATATACTTTGAATCCATTGCAATGGACCGACACATCTATATCTATACCCCCTGTATAGTGTGTGAAAAACTTTGAAAGTTGGTCGTTGGATGAAGCCAATCCGACGGTACAAAGATGGAAAATCCGAGCACTACTGGCCATTGGATATCATCCACCAGATTCTGCCACATGTATAATCTAGAAGACTCCATGGTTGAACTTAATTCATGACTAACTTTGCCACAACTAAGCTCAGGCAAGGTTACTAATAAGTTCTTCAAAATGAGAGCCACAAGTTGGCAAGCCTAAGGGAATCTTGCCACATTTTTTGTGTGTATGTTATGTGGGGCCAGTGTGGCTTGCCTAAGGTGTGGCTTGAACCAAACACTCACCTAAGTTAATCAAACTTGCCTAACCTTACATTCCACCAAATTTTGCCACAAGTTGGCAAGCCTAAGGGAATCTTGCCACATTTTTTGTGTGTATGTCATGTGGGGCCAGTGAGGCTTGCCTAAGGTGTGGCTTGAACCAAACACTCACCTAAGTTAATCAAACTTGCCTAACCTTACATTCCACCAAATTTTGCCACATGTTAGAATCCAGAAAACTCCACATGTAGAAGCATAATGCACAAACCACCAAAATCTCATGCGTGCAATGCACGTGTACCTTACTACTAGTACTAGTGGTAGTAAGAAACAAATTCCAGTTTTGGCACGACCTCGTACTGCGGGAGCACCACAAGGCCTGCCGCAGGAGTTACATTTTCCTCTCGAGGCCCACGGGACCGAACTTCAGTGGCTTAGTGCCCGGCCTATGAGTCAATGACATGTGGGCCTTAAATGCGGCTAGCCCACATGTCATTCTCATGGTGGTGGCGTGGTTCGTGACTCACTCGTTCGAGATGAACCGGCCGGTGGTGGTGTGGCCGTGGCGAGGGTACCACAGCTGGGCGTCGGGGCGTTACGAGGTGTAGATGGCCACACCGGTGGGTACTACCTGTAGTACATAAGTACTCCAGCCGAGGATTGATGCCCGGGACGAAATGTGTCACAGCCGCTGGATGAAAATTCGATGGTGCAGGAGTATGGATCGGAGCACAGCAGCGGAGCAGGCAAACTGCGTCCAATCGGGCGTGTCTGTGGTAGAAAGTTGATGGTCGCCGCAGTTCAGCTGGCCCGCATGTCATGCACACAAAGGCAGAGGAGCGGTGGGGCCGAGAGGGATGAGGGGCACGAACAATCCTACCATTTTGTCACTGACATGTGGGACCCATAAGCGTGGGTCCCACCTATCAGCAAAGGAAAGGCAGGGCAAGGCAGTGATAGCCACGTCAGAGGATCCATGTCCACGCTGGGGGACGTCGTGCCGTGGGTTGGAGCGGCGTCGTGGGAATCGCGTGTGGGTGTGGCAGTGGTAGAAACAAGAAATGTGATGGTCGCCGTGGTTCAACTTCCATGGACAAGCTGTCGTGTCTGCTAACACATGTATATCAAAACTAGAGTGTTTATATTTCAAGCACGTGAACAAGTATTATTTTACTAGTTTGGATCCATTGCAACGCACGGGCCAGCACATTGGTAGTAGTAGTATCCATATCTATCTCTAGAGGCCTTCCCTCGTTCATCCTTTTCTCTCACAAGATAAACTACTCATACAAATGCATCTTGATGTTCCATGGAACGCACGAGGATGTTTCCTTGGGGGTCTCTCCAGCACGGCGTGGCCGTAGTTGCAAGTTGACGCCCCTTGAGATGCCGACGTTGAGGGGTACTCGGATTTCCTCCGTTGAGCAGGTAAGATGAGTTTGATCACGTAGTAAATGCATTCTAAAGACTACTTCCGTGTCCATTTCCTAATTTTCCCCCTGCCCACTGTTTCACATGCTAGGCTCGGTGCGAGTGGAGATTGGCTTGCATATGTACGGGAGGGTACCAACATCAATTTGCACAACATTAACAACGGTGACATCGTTCCCGTAGAACCTTTGTCCAACATTGGGATCAGCCATGCGACGGGCCACCGCATGAATTGGTACGATGGAACCACTGTGAGATTGAATAAAAGATAGCACGAACCTTGCACATGGCAGTCAAAGGAGGACCATGCTGTCTGTGGCCGATTTGTTGCCGTACGAGTAGGAAGACGCTGTGCTCCTTTCTAACCGCATCTTCGCGGTGACAAACCAGGGGACTTATTTTGTATGGGACACATCCTACGATATACTCCCTCTCTCCCAGTTTATTTTTTTTGAATCTTTTCGTTTTATAAGTTTCAAATTCAAATTTAGAGCTCCCCATCACATGCTGAGATTACAATGTCCATTAAATTGTTGCGTGCATGTAAAGTAAAGAAACAAATCTCGAGTTTGGCACAAGTTCGTGCTGTGGGAGCACCACAAGCCCTGGCGCAGGAGTTACATTTCCCTCTCAGGGCCGTCGGGACTAAGCTTCAGCGCCTTACTACACCTACCTTTGAGTCAATAACATGTGGACCCGATAGGTGACTGGTCCACATGCAATGCTCCCGAAGGCAAAGGGGCAGTGGGGCCAAGAGGGGTGAGCCGCAGGTCGGGGGACGTGTGGTTTCATGGGTTCGAGCAGCGTCGTGGGAATCGCGGGTGGCTATGGTAGAAACTTGATGCTCGCCGCATTTTAGGTGGCCCACATGTCATGCACACAAAGGCAGAGGGGCGGTGCGGCCGAGAGGGGTGAGGCGCACGTCGGGGGGCGTGGTGCCGTGGGTTGGAGAGGCGTCGTGGGAATCGCGAGATAAAACGTGATGGTCACAGTAGTTGAACTTCCATGGACAAGTTGTCATGTCTACGGACACATGCATTGTATACCGATCACTGGAAGGAGTAGCAGAGAAAGGTATATATGCGGATAAATAGTTCCTTATAGTCAAGCGGACCCACGCTACTACTCTGTTCCAAAGACATGCACACCATCGAAATAGTCCATCTATATCAATATACACCGAGAGGGAATAATTTTTTTTACAAGAGAGGAAATAGTTCATCCATCCATAATGCTCTCCGGCTGGTGCAGCGTTTTCTTCTTCTTCTTCTTCTTCTTGTTGTTGTTCTCATTCTCTGTGGGAGACGGCTTCGCAACAAGCTCTTTGGACCTTGCAGCTATCTCGAAACTCACATGGGCATCGAGGGCAGCATATTTTATCCGCTCGTACGTTAAGGGATAATTCTCCCATCCAGATGACCTTAATGCCACCGTCTCATCACCCTTCTGAAGATTTGTACCGAGCACAAAATTTGCTGCGTCGAATAGGGATGGTGTCTGTTTAGCACAATCTTCTACAGGAATTTTGATTCTGGTTTGTAGGTCAGCGATGCTTTTCAAATCAAGGTTGTACGGCTCCAGCTTCTGTTTATCCCCTTCGATGGCTGCCCCATAGAAGTATACGTCCTCTCGAGACAAGAAATTGTGAAGCTCACCTGGTATGGAGGGTGAGTGTATGATGTGGTACACCAAAACATCATCTTCAAGGCACAGCTGAAGGACGGCGGTGCGCTGGATCTTCCCAGGGGCACGCTCCGTCTACTTTGCGTTGAGATCGATGACCCTCGTCTCTACCTTTTGGAGGGAGTTGGATACATTGTTGATCCACTGCCGAACAACCCTTGGGTGGACAGTGATGGTGGCAACTATGCGCATCGAGCCTTCGACGAGGACATGTTGGACGCTAAAAACCTGCATCTCGATCTCTTTCGCCATTTGGAACCGCTGGAACAGAGGGCTATGGTTTGGAGAATTAGGATTAGATGGCTAGTCTAACTAAAGTAGTAGATGATTATTTAAAGAGGTTAAAACAATGTGAACGTAGTGGGGTTTGGATGCAAATGAAGAGGAAGGGGAGGTGAAGAAGCCGAGGCAAATCGGTTCCCGATGGAGAAGTAAATGGGAGAAGTGGCATGCAGGCAATTGATTAGACGGCTAGGTAGACTAAACGAAAAGGCTATGTGGGTAGACTGAGGAGTCGTACCTGTTCGTGTACGTGCCCATCATTCCTGATAGGTGGGACCTATGCAAACATATAAAAAATGTGTCGTAGCTTTTTTTTTGAGCCCGTGAGTGGGAGACACAACATTCTCTGGTTAAGGAATACTCCCTCCGTTTAGGTGAGTATAAGTCACCTTATGAAAATCAGGTTTTCCCAAAACCTTTAGGCGTGGAGCATTAACTTCCTGCTCGATCCCCTCCTAGCCTCGTTAGCCAGCGTTCTCTTCCTCTGCTGCCGCGTTCTACCTTTCCATTTTCCTCTTCTCAAGTGTGGAACGATCTGCATGCCGTCCTTGATGCACCAGAACGACCACTGCATGCATCGCGGCAGGGCGTTGATTGGGCATGCACGAGAATTTGGTTCTGCTTGCAATATGGATGATACCTGAACGATGAAGTGAACAGGCATGCTAGCACAGGAGACCTATCTCCGCTATACAATATTGGAGTACTCATGTTCCTACTACTACTACTACTAGTAGTAGTAGTAGTACAACTATGGTACACTTGATGGTCAAAATACTATTCATCCGGTCCTCACAGTGAAGTGACAACACCCTGCGCATGACACTAGTACAGGCGAGGCGGCGTGTTCGGGTTACCAAAGTCAGCCTCACCCTGTGCACTGTGCAGTCTGTCACCGCTGCTGTACAGCACATTGGCGTCTCGCCTCATCTCCCTCTCCGCTCCCATAGCACCACTCCATCTCCAACTCCTTCTCCATCTCCGTCTCCGTCTCCATCTCACTGTGCCCCCGTGTACCCTCGCCTCACTCGCCTCCCCCAGTACCACTATTCCCTCACTAGCCGCTCCAGCATCAACATCATTCTCCCCCATAAATCAAGCCCCCTTCCAAGCTCCACCATGGCCGAACTCGAGCCGCGCAGCATCCATATGAGCCGCGATTGGAGCAATCTCCCCAGTGACATCCTCGACCTCTGTTGTTCGTGTATGGATATGTTGACCGCCCTGCGGCTGGCTGCATGCTCGAGGTACATGCACACGGCCATCGTCGAAGCGAGGCCTAAGCTTTTCAGGACACCCTGCTTGCTGCTATCTGGTCTTGCGAGATCGGCTCACCATGATACGGAGGCGTGCATGATGCCCTCGACTTCAATCCGATCTCCATTAGCCGAAACTTCTTTGCAGGTATGTAGTGTGTCGCCGTACATCATTTCCCTCGACATCGATCCGATCACCATTGCCCGAAACTTCTTGGCAGGTATGTACTGGGTCGGCATGAACTCCCACTGGATGGCTGCCTTCAGAGAAGACGGTAAAAAGTTGGTGCTCGTGAACTTCCAGACCTCCCATGAGATTATCCTTCCTCCGTTGGATTATATAGAGTATTACCATCGCGGTCCAAGTCATCTAGATTACTACGTCAGTTGGACGGACCTTGTTTTGCAGAAGATTGTAATCTGCCAAGTACCCACACGACATGCGAATTACACAGACTTCAAGCTAATTGCCTTGTTCGACCGTGGACTCGCCTATCTTTACGCTGGTGCCTTTTTTAGCCGGAGACAACTCGGCTCGCAGTGGATCATCGTCAAAGCTGATACACACTTCTGTGATGCTATTGAGCACAATGGCATCATCTACGCGATCGACAAAGCAGATGGCACCACGTATTGCTGGGACGGCGCGTGTAAGTTGTTTCCGTCTCATGTTAATGATGACACCATGACACTGTTTGAACTTTTTTTGATGATTGGCATATCCCTGTTTGAGCAGAATTTGAGTAGAACTATGGCAATATATTAGAGACGCCGTAAATCAGCTATATTTGGACTGAGTTAATTCATGCGATTGTGACCATGTCATTACAGCCAATTTGTACTCTGAATAATCAAATGGTTAGGAATATATGGATATTATCCTTATTTTACAGTAATCTATATACTACTACTAAATATGAGTGTGTATCAATGGCCATGTTAGTTTCCTCATTTTCATGATGTAGAAACATGCACCACACTGTTGGTTTCATCTAACCATACATTAGGGAAGTAAATGTGCATATGGAGAACTCTATATTTGGAAGTAGTGAAATCCTGCAATGCTTACCATGTGTACATACCTATATTCTCCCTTCAGCAATCAATGACTAGAATAATATCCTCACAAAATTTTTGCTCACAAAACACGAGTATATAACAATGCATGGTCTGTTAGTTACCTTGAAGAATTTGTTTGTGAGGACAGAACATGATTACATAACATGCATGACATGGTAGTTTACTGTGAAGAATCGATTGCGAGATAACATGAGTATAACCATGCATGGAACTTCTATATTTTCGAACCCAGTATACATTTCCCTGTATTTTCC
Source organism: Triticum aestivum (assembly GCF_018294505.1). NCBI lineage: Eukaryota > Viridiplantae > Streptophyta > Magnoliopsida > Poales > Poaceae > Triticum > Triticum aestivum. The sequence goes on from NC_057795.1 coordinate 582,821,213, forward strand.
TCCCAGTTCCAACAGGGACATATCAATGTTGTTTCTTGCATTATCCTACTCATACTCTGAACAATGTTGATCTTACATTAACAATGCCTGTCCTTTTTGATATGATGCAGTGTCCCTACAGTTACTGCCCTTTGTAATTACACCACCTTTGGCAAAAATAGAGAAGCACAACTGGTTCCTCGCTCGATCAGACGACAGCAAAAGACTGATGATCATTCGGACACATGAGCCGGAAAAGTTATATTGCAAAAACCCCACTGTATACAAGCACCGTGTAATATGTGAGTATCCGGACAGTGGCTGTTACGTCTATGAGCAGGATGCCAGCTTGTTGGGGCCTTTAGGATTTTTTTAGTTGGAGGCGGGTAAACAGCCTTGGTTCACACTCTCTGTTTCTCGGACTCAATTATCCGTTTAACCAGGAGATCACTGTTGGCAAGGACCTTGATGGCAGAGAGGCTCTGTTTGCTATGGAAAACTGTGTCTACATGACGAGCAATAGGAGTTCGGGAGCATACTCCCCTGATTGTCAATGATATAGCCTGCAGCCAAAAGAAGGTGAGAATGACAAAGGCATCCGGATTAACTTTGATCCTTGGATGTCTCAATTACGACAGGCAGTGATGTGGTTCAAGCCTTCAGGTTGATAGGTAATTGGGCTGTTGCATCGAAAGGGTGGAGTACTAGTGTCTCCAGATCACTGGTCGCTGAAGCGGGGCTGCAAATTATGATGGTGTTGGATCATCTCTTCGAATGACTTTGTTGTCTTTGCTGCTGGTTCTGGATGGGTAGTTATTTATTTTGTTATGCATATTCCTTGTCATTTGGTCATCCTCATCTATGTCACTCTTTCTATGTAATAGTTGCTTCTGTTTAGAATGTCATTCTCGTCTGGATCACGAGAGTCTGAGTGCTGCAGATGGATACGTTTTTGTGGTGTAGCAAGACTTCTTATGAACTATCATGTCTTGCTGTTTATGTCAGTAGTAGTCACTAGTCAGTGTTTGAATGTTGTATATATCGTTGTTTCGAACTGTTTATTGTCTCGAACTACTGGTGGGCTAAATGAGGGCATCACCATTCTCTAGTGTTCAGAGTATATCTCCTTTTTTCAAGTTATATAATTTGAGCTCACTGTCTTTTCGATGATGTACACTTGCTTGTGCTAGTGAGGTGTCGTTGAATATGGGTCGAGTAGTAACGCAATGCCAAACAGGTCAATTATGACTCTCGGGCCGTGCTCTCAAAAGAACCTGAAAAAAAGGCCGGGCTCTCCAAAAAAGAAAGAATAAGGACTCTTAGGCCGACATGTGGGCGCCACCAGTGTTTTCGTCCGCTTGCGCGCCGAGAGCATATTGGCACGTGCTCGAAATGCATGCTACCTTTTCATGCCCAGTCTCCCGCCCCTCCCCCACCTCTGGAATCACGATTCCTACTCCAGTTCCCCCAAATCCCCCTCCTGTACTCCTTTTACTCAAGCGCACTATCATGTCGCCGGTCAACACGGATCTCCGAGCCGGAGATCATGAGGTCCGTCCTACCTTCGGTCGCTGCGTGCTGTCGCTCAACAGTGGCATGGCGGCGCTTGACGACCAGTTTGCCGGCAAAGTGCTAATGGTAACCATCAACGGCGACCAGCCTCCCGTCTCGCCGGACGACCTTGTCAAAGCTCTTGGCATTGCGCACGGCATCCAAATAAGTGACTTGCTCGTCGAAGTCTGTCCGCCACCGGCTGATTTCTTCGTCAGGTTCTGAACAACTTTCGACTGCAGTCGTGTGTTCGAATCTTCCCGGCGTTTGTTCTGCGATGGCGCGCTGGTGAGCTTTGATCGGTGGCACCCAGGATGGGGCTCGGTGCCCTCTGAGTTTGAGTTTTTAACAAAGCTTACCTTCCACGGCATGCCTCGACGTGCTTGGAACAGCGAGTCCATGAACGAGCTTATCAACGACCTTGGAGGTGAGCTCGTAAGTATGTTTGTTCCTCCAGACAGCTGGGCTCTGACGGTTATGGCATGGATGAAGAAGCCGTCCACCATACCGAAGGTGATTGGTGTTGAGATACCGGTGCACGAACCGGGGTTGTACTATTCGTCGCCACCAAGGCCGCCGCGGACCACGTTAGGGATGTACCTGTATCGAGTGTTCGTGCATGTCGAAGAAGTGGTCAATCCATCAATCAAAGTCCTGCCGCCCCCGCTGGTGCCAGGGTCCGTCGACGATGTCCATTACAGGAGTCAAAGTCAGACTTTCCCCGTGTTGCTCGGAATGATGGATGGCATAGGGCCTACTCCATCGCGCGGCGGAGGCCACTGCTTCTTTGGGAGAAGAGGCAGGGCTGGCTGCCTGCATGTGCTCTAATTTGAGGTAACAACTGAATCTTGTCAGATAGTACTAGTTAAATCCGAGCTATGGGTCTGAAGCACTGATATGCCAGTACATTTGATTGTGACCTGTTCTAATTTTGTACCTGAACTTTTTTTAGAAAGGGTTGTACGTCAACTTAATGTGCTAGCAGAACTTATTGTGTTGTCTGTCTGTTTTCTTTGCACAACATTCAAGATATTTCCCCCTCATTTATAAAGACGATGAACCGTTATGTACGACTTCGTTGGTTTCAACATAGCCCTTCCCGTCGCGATCTACTGCTTCCATCCTGATTGTGCCGCCTGCGTGAAATTTTTGTATGCAAGTTCAGTGTGCTATGATGTTCTATATGATTGTGTCAACCGTATAAGTTTTTACTGAGCATCAGCAATGCATATGGCTGAAAGATGTATTTACGAGCATCGACCGATGGGTCTCTCTCCCTATCTCTCTCTCTCACACACACACACGCGCGCGCGCACACGCATAAGTGGGACCCGTTGAATTATTTATTTGCTCGTGACAGCTTTTAATTAGGTTCCACTGTAATCTAACTTTTTTCTTAAGTTATTAATTGAGCTCAGTGACTTCAAAAAGTTGTACAGAAGCCTTGTTTGGGCCTTTCCGGCATCCTTGAATGTGGGCTGAGTAACCATGTTAGGTTGTACTGTACTACACAGGCCTTTTTTTCAACATCAGCAATGCAACTGGGCCAACAGTTGTACACAATATCCGGGTCAACTTGTTATCCTCCCCGCTGGGCTGCAAAGTTTCCTAGGAGGTATGCATTGGGCTTAACAAGAAAATGGACTTTAAGAAATAATAAATGGGATGTAATTGTAATAACTAGGCAATTACTATGCACCAAACACGTAATTAGTTTGAAAAATATATTATTTTTGGAATTTGGAAATTTTAATTTCATTACTTGTTGCGCGCGCAATATTTCGTTGGATTTTAACGTGATACAACTTTATTTTGAAATTATATTTAACCTGACTAGAAATTTTGGATAAAAATATTTCGGATCCCATCAAAATTTGGGATTTTTTTTTTGAATTCGGTTTTGAGCGGTTGTTTGAAATTATTAATCGTTGTCCTACCTAGATATTGGGTTGTACTTTTAACAAACCCGTAAATGGGTTGTAGTAAATTCCATTAGAATTGAAAAATGGGTTGCACATTCTTACAAATCGCAAATGGGCTATATGTTCTCTGCCAAATCCGAGCTGTGGGCCTACAAGTTGACGCGTACCAAGGGATTTTTTAACTTAGTCAATATAAACGATTCTAGCTGCAGTGATCGTACGATGTCCATCCAACGGTCGTAGTGCTTCTTTAACCTCTGGTCTTCTTACTCCAGCCGCCCAAAGCAGTGCCGGTCGTGTCGCGTGCTCCTGCCTCCCGTGGCCGGCTGTGATGCCGCGGAGGCCTCACCGCCCCGTACTACTCCCACCGCTGGCCAGGCCATCCCTCTACTCACCCACACCCCCTGTTATTCTGCGGCGACGACAGCCTCACACCGCAGCCGAACCAGTGAACCCTTGTACTCCTCTCCGCGTGGGCTACCACTGCTGCGTCTTCCCCAGCTCCGCGTCGTCCCCTTCCTAGGCCTCGTCGTCGTCCAGACCACCGCCCTTGTGCTCTCGGCACGGCGTGGTCAACGTGGTCAACGACCGACTTCCATTGAAAGAGTACTGTACGTGGAGAGGCTGACAGCTGGGTCCAGGCGGCCGCTAGGAAGTGCCTCCTTATTACGCGCAAAATAATTATTCCTCCACCTGACAGCAGGGACCCACCGGATAGGCCACCTTATTTCGCGAAAAAACGTTTCCCCCCTGACTGCTGGGACCCACCAGACGGGCCAACGTATTTCGCGAAAAAACGTTCCCGCGCTGTCAGCTCGGACCCACCGAAAGTGCCTCCTTATTACGCACAAAAAAAATGAATACTCCCCCTGCTAGCTGGGACCCACCATTGTGGGAGGCTGACTTGTGGGCCTACTAAGTTGACTGGGACGGGGGCCTTTGTCAACTTTAGTCAATATGAACGATTCTAGCCCTAGTGACCGTACGATGGCCATCCAACGGCGGTAGTGCTTCTTCAACCTCTCGTGTTCTTGCTCCAGCCGCCCAAAGCAGCGCCGGTCGTGCCGCATGCTCCTGCCTCCCGTGGCCAGCTGTGCTGCCGCGGAGGCCTCATCGCCCCCTACTATTCCCACCGCTGGCTAGGCCCTGCGGCGACGGCAGCCTCCGCAGCCGAACCAGTGAACCTCGTACTCCTCTCCGCGCGGGCTTCCACTGCCGCGTCTTCCCCGGCTCCCCGTCGTCCCCTTCCTAGGCCTCGCCATCGTCCACCGCCGTGGTGCTCTCGGCGTTGCGTGGTCAATGTGGTCAACGACCGACTTCCATCGGAAGAGTACTGTACATCGAGAGGCTGACAGTTGGGTCCACGGCAACCGCATGAAAGTGCCTCCTTATTACGCGGAAAATAATTATTCCTCCACCTGACAGCAGGGACCCACCGGACGGGTCACCAGTATTTCGCGAAAAAAACGTTTCCCCCTGACTGCTGGGACCCACAGGACGGGCCACCGTATTTCGTGAAAAAAACGTTCCCCCCCCCCCCCCGCTTTCAGCTCGGACCCACCGGAAGTGCCTCCTTATTACGCACAAAAAAATGAATACTCCCCTGCTAGCTACGACCAACCTTGGTGGGAGGCTGACTTGTGGGCCTACTAAATTGACTAGGACGGAGGCCTTTGTCAACTTTAGTCAATATATGAACGATTCTAGCTCTAGTGACCGTACGATGTCCATCCAACGGTCGTAGTGCTTCTTCAACCTCTGGTCTTCTTGCTCCAGCCGCCCAAAGAAGCGCTGGTCGTGCCGCCTGCTCCTGCCGCCCGTGGTCGGATGTGATGCCGCGGAGGCCTCACCGCCCCCTACTACTCCCACCGTTGGCCAGGCCATCCCTCTACGCACCCACACCCCCTATTATTTTGTGGCGACGGCAGCCTCACAGCGCAGCCGAACGAGTGAACCCTCATACTCCTCTATGCGTGGGCATCCACTGCCGCGTCTTCCCCGGCTCCGCGTAGTCCCCTTCATAGGCCTCGCCGTCATCCACCGCCCTGGTGCTCTCGGCGCGGCGTGGTCAACGGGGTCAAGGAATGGCTTCCATCGGACATGGACTGTACGTGGAGAGGCTGACAGCTGGGTCCACAACCGCAGCAAGGAAGTGCCTCCTTATTACACGCAAAATAATTATTCCTCCACCTGACAGCGGGGACCCACCGGACGGGCCACCGCATTTAGCGAAAAAACGTTTCCCCCTGTCTGCTGGGACCCACCAATTACATCTTCGCACGCAAGGAAGTGCATCCGAAAAAAATTGATTCGCCCCCCTGACTGCTGGGATCCACCAGCTACATCTTCGCACGCAAGGAAGTGCCTGACAATCGGGACCCACCTGGTCGAAGCGTACGTAGTGTTGTCATTCTCGTCGCGAACGTGTACATACATATATACTGGTGGATGTAGAGGCGCGCACGTGTCGTAGTAGAGGCGCGCACATAGCATGTACATGTACGTACAACGGCGAGGGTGCAAGAAAGAAAATACGGCCACGTACGTACATACAGTCAGGGTCTCTAACGCCTATCGCGCATACGTACATGGCTGGGTTGGAACAGAGAAACAACATCGTTGTCATGTTCATGGGGAGCCAACTGGCTGGGTCGGAACGGAATGCGTGGTCGTGTTCATCGGGAGGTCTTGGATGGAACAGGCGATGGAAACGAGGCCTGGCGTACCACACAACGGAGGAAACGGACCTCCTACGTTCGGAACGGGGTCCTGTTGATCGAGAGGGGTGTGGCGTACCGCAAAACGGAGGAAACGGACCTCCTACGGTCGAAACGGGGGTCCTGTTGATCGGGAGGGGTGTGGCGTACCGCAAAACGGACGAAACGGACTTGTGTTGGAGCGCTATGGTCGAAACAGGGGTCCTGTTCATCGGGAGGGGTGTGGCGTACCGCAAAACGAACGAAATAGACTTGTGTTGGAGCGCTACGGTCAAAACGTGGGGGGGAAGGGGTGTGGCGTACCGCAAAACGGGACTCCACGAGATACTGTTCATCTCCACCGTCGATCTCCTCGAGCCTCCACGGGCTACCGTCGACCTCCTCCAGCCTCCATGGGCTCCTGTTCATCCAGCCTCCACCGCGCGCTACTCCACCGGCTACTGTTCGACCACCCCTCCACGGGCACCCCTCCACCGTCTACTGTTCATCCAACCCTCCACACCACGGGGTCCTGTTCAACCACCCCTCCACAGCCACCCCTCCATCGTCTACTGTTCATCCAGCCCTCCACACCACGGGTTCCTGTTCATCCAGAGGCAATGCCACCACTCACTGTTCATCCACCCCCCCGGCAAAGCTCACTGTTCATCCAATTGATCGGCTTCAGTTAGCAGCAGTAGCGAAGGAATCGCTCCATCGGGTTCAGTAATGCGTAGCCTGCAGTGCAATCGCTCGGGTTTAGTTAGAGCCCAACGCCTCGCTCGGATTCAGTTAGAGCCAACGCCTCGCACACACGCGTGTACGTGTACGAGAGAAATGCGCATCGCTCGTCCCCTGACCTCCCACCGTAACTGGCAACTCCCCGAAATTTTCCTCCCCCTCGCTTCTACCAGGTTTTTTCTGTCATGGACGGCCCAAAGAATGTCATGCAGCTGCGTCTCCGGCCCGCCCAGGACAAAAAGCCCATTTTCTGTCATGATTTTTTGTCATAGAAGTAGGAGCCCACCACATCTATGATAATATCGGGTTTTGTCATAATTATCGTCATAGAAGTGTCATATGTATGACAGAAAAAAAATTTGTTTGGCCCAAAATGTCGCGGATGTGTCTTTTTTTGTAGTGATGCTAGATAGCGATCGATGTGTGGAGTAATAGTAGTAGATGCAGACAGGAGTCTGTCTACTTGACATGGATGTGACGCCTATATTCATAAGCATTGCCTTGGATATCGTCATAACTTTGCGCTTTTCTATCAATTGCTCAACAGTAATTTGTTCATCCACCATATTATTTTCTTTCAAGAGAGAAGCCTCTAGTGAAACCTATGCCCCCCAGGTCTATTTTTAGATCTATAAACCAAAAAACCCAAAAATACCATGCTGCAATTTATTTATTTTTACTTTGTTTTACGTTTTAGTAATCTTTTATATCTATCTCTATCAGATCTCACCTTTGCAAGTGACCATGAAGGGATTGACAAACCCTTTATCGCATTGGGTGCAAGTTTTTGATTATTTGTGCAGGTGCATAGATTGGAGACTTGCGTGTACCTCCTACTGGATTGATACCTTGGTTCTCAAACTGAGAGAAATACTTATCTGTACTTTGCTGCATCACCCTTTCCTCTTCAAGGGAAAAACTGACGCAAGCTCAAGAAGTAGCAGGAAGAATTTCTGGTGTCGTTGCTGGGGAGGTTCTACATCAAGTCTACCAAGTAACCACCATAAACTCTCATCTCTTGCATTACATTATTTTCCATTTGCCTCTCGTTTTCCTCTCCCCCACTTCTAAAATGTTTTCAGAAAACACAAAAATGTTTTCTTTTGTTTGCCTTTAAGTCTTACTTGGCATGTTTGCTTGTTTGCTTGGTATAATTGTGTGTTTACTGAAAATCAAAAAGCAAAAAAGTTTATGGATCCTCATCCACTTGCGAATCTTTTTAAGAAATCCAATTATGATGAACCAATTGCTAGTGAGTTGCGTGCACTAGATTATCTTTATGAAGTTTTGCTTGAAATTCTGAATCTGAAAATTGTGATGAAATTTATGAAGTGGTTCACGGTAGCTACTTGAATGAAAGCATGATTGCACTGATGTTATTATAAATTCTCTTAATGCCAATTGTGCTAATAATATTCAAAACCCTAAGCTTGGGGATGCTAGTTTTACTATGTCCACTCCTTATTGCAATGATTATGATTGGGGTGATAATGTTTCGTATGATATTGAAATTTATTTAAGCCTCATGATAATAATGTTTGCAATAATATTGAAAGTGGGTTTGGAAGAGAGTCAACTTTAGGAAATAACAATCCCACTACTTTGGAGTTTGATCAATCTTATGAAATTTTTGATAAAAGTGGGCTTGGAGAAGTAATGACTTTATTCTATGTTAATCCCACTATTTTGGAAGAGTGTCAACTTTGCATGCATGTGGATCATGAAGACAAAATTTTATGTGATAGTTATATTGTTGAATTTAATTATGATCCTACATGTAATTATTATGAGAGAGGAAAATATGGTTGTAGAATTTTTCATGTTACTAAATTACCTCTCGTTATGTTGAGATTGCTATTGTTTCTTTATTCTTCCTTGCATATGCTAGTTTTTGCTTGCCTTGATATTTTGTTTGCTTATAAAATACCTATGCATAGGAAGCATGTTAGACTTAAATTTGTTTCTCACATGTTTTATGATGCTGTCTCTGTGATCCAATTATTATCTTTTATGTGAGCATCATTAGAATTATCAATGCCTATCTAAAAGTCTTTAAAGAAAAGCGCTTGTTGGGAGACAACCCAATATTTTTATTTTCTTTTTTATGAGAATACACATTATTACTTCTGTAGTAATTGTGTTTTGGTGTTTTAATTAGTGCTTGAGCCAAGTAAGACCTTTGGGATGGCTTATGGTGGTAGTTGATTTGATCTTGTTGAAAAACAGAAACTTTTGCGCCCAATAAAATAATTTTCAAAAATCACAGAAGCGTGCTTTTGATCTGAATTTTTTACACAAGATTTATGTACAAATTACGTAGGTTTGTCCTCAATTTTCATAATTATTAGATTTGCATAAATATACGAAGTTTACATATTGTTACAGACTGTTCTGTTTTTGACAGATTCTGTTCTCTATGTGTTGTTTGCTTATTTTAATGAATCTATGGGTAGTATCGGGGGGTATGAACCATGGAGAAGTTGGCATACAGTAGATATTATACCAATATAAATAAATAATGAGTTCACAATAGTACCAAAAAGTGGTGATTTATTTTCTTATACTAACGGATCTCATGAGTTTTCTGTTGATTTTTGTGTTGTGAAGTTTTCATGTTTTGGGTAGAGATTTGATGGACTATGGAATAAGGAGTGGCAGGAGTCTAAGCTTGGGGATGCCCAAGGCACCCCAAGGTAATATTCAAGGACAACCAAGCAACTAAGCTTGGGGATGCCCCGAATGGCATCCCCTCTTTCGTCTTCAATCCATCGGTAAATTTACTTGAGGCTATATTTTCACCACGTGATATGTGTTTTTCTTGGAGCGTCTTGTATGATATGAGTCTTTCATTTTTAATTTGCTACAATCATCCTTGTTGTACACACCTTTTGAGAGGGACAAGCATGAATCATGATTTATTGTAATACTCTATGTGCTTCACTTATATCTTTTAAGCTAGGCAATTTGCTCTAGTGCTTCACTTATATCTTTTTAGAGCACGACAGTGGCTTTATTTTATAGAAATTATTGAACTCTTATGGTTTACTTATATTAATTTGAGAGTCTCTAAACAACATGGTAATTTTCTTATGTTATGAATTTATTCCTAGTATGATGGGCATCCAACAGGGATATAATAAATACTTTCATATAAAGAGCGTTGAATACTATGAGAAATTTGATTCCTTGCATTTGTTTTGAGATATAAAGATAGTGATATTAGAGTCATGCTAGTGAGTAATTGTGGATTGGTAGAAATACTTGTGTTAAAGTTTGTGAATCTCGTAACATGCATGTATGGTGAACCGTTATGTGATGAAGTCAGAGCATGACTTATTTTTTGATTGTCTTTCTTATGAGTGGCGGTCGGGGACGAGCGATGGTCTTTTCCTACCAATCTATCCTCCTAGGATCATGCGTGTAGTACTTTGTTTCGATGGCTAATAAATTTTTGTTATAAGTATGTGAGTTCTTTATGACTAATGTTGAGTCCATGGATTATACGCACTCTCACCCTTCCATAACTGCTAGCCTCTCTAGTACAGCACAATTCTCGCCAGTGCATTAAACCCAACATATGCTTTCCTCAAAACAGCCACCATACCTACCTATTATGCCATTTCATAGCCATTCTGAGATATATTGCCAACCATCTTCCATCGTTCCGTCATATTTTTGTTCTAAGTATCGAGTTGTAATTCTTGAGTTGTAAGTAAATAAAAGTGGGGCGACCCATTTCGTCCCCCGCTGTACGTTTGGGTCAGCAGGAACAAAAGAGGAGGCCCAATGCGCTGACCCAAACCCAAATCGTGTTCACTTCGCGTCCGCACCGACGCATTTGCGGCCCAAATTTGTGCCCCAAATGCGTCGGCGCGGACGCGAAACGGACGCCACTTGCGCCTTCTTGGTGTCCACCGCGTCCCCACCTGGCGGTCATCCAACTGCCCGCGGCCAACCTGGTCAGCTTAATTTATGACCTCAGGCCCATGCGTCAGCGATGACAGTTGTCCATTTTTAAGTTGACCGTGCGGTGGGGCCGTCCTCATCTGCTTCCCCGTCCACATCTAGCACACTCTGCTCCCCCGTCGCCGGCAAACCCTAGCCACAACCACCACAGCGAGATGGGGCTCTTCTCTGGCGCCAGCAGCAACAGGGCTAAGGGCAAGGCCCCCGCCATCGCTTTCCCGTTGGAGTTCCTCCTGCCTCCGCCGGCGTCGGCTCGCCGGCAGAGGCAGCGCGTCAACATGCCAGTGCACCAGGCGGAGTGGCACTGGCAGCACCACGTGCCTCTCCCGTACCCCGATGCCACCCTGACACATGACTAGCACCTGGATCCGGAGAGGATCCCAGTGCCGGCGGCGCCGCGGTCGGCTAGGGCGCACGCGGAGGAGGTGCGGCGCCGGCAGGCGCTCCTCACGCCGGAGCAGCGCCGCGACCCTGCTTACGCAACCGACTCGCCCAACTGGGCGAGATGGTTTGCCTTCGAGCACGAGGAGGCGAGGCAACGCGGCGTGTCGCCGCCCCCGCTCGTCGTCCGCGAGGATCAGGCGGCAGAGGACGCCTACCAGGCGGCCCTTGCGGCGGTCTACCAGGAGAGCGAGGGGGGAAGAGCGGCGCAGGGCGGAGGCGGCCGAGGAAGAGGAGGCTCGGTACACGGCGGACATGGCGCAGGCCATTGCCCTCTCCGCGGCGAGCGACTGCGTCCTGCCGCCGCTGGCCCCGCCATCCCCTCCCCGCCGCCGTGTCAAAGCCGAGTCGGAGCCGTAGCTGGAGCCGTCCCCCATCGAGCGCTACTCCTGGACAGGAGTAGTGCGCGAGTGGGTCTACACGCCACCGATCTGGATTTAGGCGACGCCAGAGCAGAAAGTGGCGTACCTCGACATGTGGCGCCAGCGACGGGTGGCCAAGGAGTGCCACGACGGCGAGTACCGCAAGATGCTCGAGCGTGATCTCGGGGAGGAGCAGCGCGAGGAGGAGGAGGCGCGCCAGGCCGCGGCGGCACAAGCGGCTGCACAACCCCTCGCACCGGCACCGCCCGCGGTGGCACAGCTGCCCGCGGCCGACATCGCTGCCACGTGGAACACGACGTTCCCCTGGGCCGGCCCTGCGCCGACACTCATCGACCTCACCAAACCTGAGGACGACGATGGCAATGCCTAGGGCAGAGCGCCACCTCGTAGTTTAGTTTGTTTTTAGTTTTATTTAATGCTAATATGGACACGTGGACTTTCCCCGGCCTTCCTGGCCAGCTTTAATGTTTAATTAAATTATTTTTATTTTAAATATGCATGCACTTTTTTTTGTCGACGCCATCAAAATGCGTCAAGCCAGCATTTGGCGCATGCGCCGACCCAAACGCGGAAACGGACGTCCATGTCCGCCTGGCCGGTCCAAACAGACAAAAAACGGACAAAATCGCCATCCGTTTGGGTCGGCCCGTTAGAGTTGCTCTTAGTACGTACCTCAATCATAGAAGATGCATGGGGGAAAGCTTGATGCTCTGGGTCCATGTTGATGGCCAAATAATCTGAACTTGCAAAGAACGGAAGCTGCTGCTCATGCTGATTTGTGGCTCCAAGGGCGCCTGCAGCATAGCTCGAAGAGACATGCGTAATAGAGCATCCGCTCGAGCGAGGTTCCCGAATTTTGTTTAGCCACTTTCAGAAGAGCAATTTCCCCCTATCAATCACATTCAAGGAATGCTCACAGTGTGGTATACCTTTCTGTCCATCGAGGGGCTGTAGAGTCGTCTTTGTGTGAAGACTGCTGGGAGGTTGGTGCGGACAGGGCCACTCCATCACAAGCGTTGTTCAAATCTAATTGTATGGTGTTTTAAAAAATCTAACTGTACGGTGACTGCCGCCTCTCCAGCATCTCCTGTCAACTGGATTTGACAAGAAATCAATTGAGTCGTCTTCCGCGGTGGCCATCGCTATAGCCATGCGCTTCTCTTCTCACCTCAGGCGGTGCCGGAACAGAGAGGATAGATTGCTTTTACTTTGGGTCCCGATAACTACCACACGTATGGGCGTTAAGGGATCTGCCCACACGTTCTGTGTGGTGCCTATGAGGATCAGCCCACACGCTTGTGTGTGGGCAAAACAACTAGCGCCCACATGTTTTTTTCCTCCCGGCCTCTCTTATACGCGTGCGTGTGGTTGAAATAGATAACGCCCACACGCCCGGTACATCAGGCCTCATGCCTCGTGGTCCCGCACGCCCCATATGACACTTTACCGCGCGCACACAGTTGCCATGGGCCGGACCCTCGTCTATGTTCGTTTAAGTGCAGTTGCCATGTCGCTGAACTACGGTTGCCATGTCGGACAACTACAGTTGCCATGTCTGCTCAACTGCAGTTGCCATCTCAGGTCAAAGTTTCAGATTGCCATTTTTTGGACAACTACAGCTGTTGCCATGTGTGGTCTGGTCTGCTGCAGTTGCTATGATTTCAAAACTTTAGGAGTTGCCACCTACTAACACTAGGCAGTTGCCATCTCAGGTCAAAGTTCCAGATTGCCATTTTTCGGACAACTACTGCTGTTGCCATGTGTGGTCTGGTCTACTGCAGTTGCCATGATTTCAAAACTTTAGGAGTTGTCACCTACTAACACTAGGCAGTTGCCATGTAGCACTGAAAAAATGGCATGGCAAAGAAACATGTTCGGGTAAAAGAGAGAGTTGCCATGTGCTCACAAGCACGTTAGGGCGGTTGCCATGTAAAAAGAAAGAGTTGCCATCTGCTTACGTGCACGCTAGGGCAGTTTGCCATGTACCATGCAAAACATATGGCAACTGACATGTTCGGGTAAAAAAAAGAGTTGCATCTGCTTGCAAGCACACTAAAGTAGTTGCCATGTACACTGCAAAACGCATGGCAACTGGCAGCTTGGGTGTGGGAGAGGAGGCGGACGTGTGGGCGAGATGGCAAACGCCCACACACCAGCCCTTGTGCGTGACTGAAAACTGGTGTGTGGGTGAACTGCTAAACGCCCACACACCGGCCCCTCCGTGTGGTAAAACGGATGTGTGGGCGAACTATGTCACACACCACACACACGCCTTGTCCTACGTGGCACAGAAAATCAGCCAGATTATGCCAAGATTCGTGCATATATTACTGGACGGTGATGGATGCGTGTGGACGAGATGGTCAACGCCCACACGTGTGGGCGTTAAAATTTCCGTTTACTTTTCATCGCTGGTGGGGCTAACATGGGTCCCACAAACTGACATACACCTATCCGTTTGGTATATCCCGTCTGCCGGAAGGACGCAGCTGACATGGAACATTCTGTTCCGCTAGCACACACATGTACCAATGGAACATCACACTCAACATCGTCTGTTGCACGTTAGTTCACACGCGTCTGTCGCATTAGACCACCGATTCCACGAGCGTACTCGACTTGGTCCCACACGACCGCATTTAATGCAATCAGCAACGCGTCCTGCAATTGTTCGTCTACTTATCAGGAGCGCACGAGCTCGTCCACACCATCGCCGTTCATAATATGAGAGAGTGTTTTCTTTGGAACTTTTGGCATTCGGTTATCAAAACTACACTAGTCCAAGCATTAAAAGCTTTTCATGGTTGTTGCAAATTTGGGGCCCTATGTAAGGTTTGAAGGTTCCAAGAACGCAAGAGTATATATAGAAGAAAATATAAATACCAAATGGACTGTACAACTACATGGGAATGTGTAAGTTTACAAATCAAGTGCATAAGGGCATCTCACATCTCCAAAGTTGACCCTCAAACCTACCACAACCAACCGAGCTATCCGAACGCAATTTGTCATTCAACGCAGTCCTGCTGATGTGACCTATTTTCTCGTAAACTGGTGTGGGACTCTCACACCCCTCGTCTACTTAAATTGTCCTTCCGGTTCACTTTTCTTGCACTCTGCCCTGCCCCCTTGCTTTCGTCCACACCTTCCTCGTCCGCGCTACCGTTGTACCTCTTCATCCGCCACCCAGCCATCCTCGGATGTCTGCAGCCCCCATCAATGCACATGCGCTGTCCACCTAGAATCTAAGTGGAACTATGTGAGGGACGACATGTGCCGGTTCTAACTCTAGTATCGTTGAATTTGAATCAATTGGATATGAAAAACTTATTGAATATCTTGTTATCTTGGTTGTAATGTTTACATTGTAAGAATTAGGGTTTGGGAAACTGCACGACACCCTTGGCGGGTCTGGCTATCTCATATATATAAAGGGGTACACAAAGGTGTACGGTACAATATACAAGATCTATACAAAGGCTACGTATAAATACAGTCTAACACCCTCCCTCAATCTTAACAATGCCCTGAAGTACAAAGTATGTTAAGATTGCGCTTGCAGCCTACAAACTGAGGTTGTGGTAGAGGCTTCGTGAAGATGTCAGCAAGTTGATCCTTTGAAGAGATGAACTTGATATAGAGTAGCTTCTGTGCAACACGTTCCTGCACAAAGTGATAGTCAACTTCAATGTGTTTAGTCCGAGCATGAAACACTGGATTAGATGACAAATATGTAGCACCAATCTTGTCACACCAAAGGACAGGTGGCTGAGGTTGAGGAACTCCCAACTCTCTCAATAAGGATTGTACCCATATGATCTCAGCTGTAGCATTTGCAATTGCTTTGTATTAAGCTTCAGTGCTACTCTTGGACACTTTAGCTTGTTTACAAGCAGCCCAAGCAATCAAATTAGGACCAAAGAAGACAACATGTCCCCCCCCCCCCGTGGATCGTCTGTCATCTGGATTACCAGCCCAGTCTGCATCTGAAAAAGCAGAAAGCGTAAAAGACGGTGCTGGCTGAAGAAGTAAACCATATGAGGCACTGAAGCAAACATAGCGAAGAATGCGCTTCACCGCTGTCCAATGAGAAGTCTGAGGAGCATGAAGAAACTGACAAACACGATTGACTGCATAGGAGATGTCAGGTCGAGTGATAGTCAGGTACTGCAGACCACCAACAATACTGCCATACTCAGTAGAGTCATCAGAAGTGAGAGGATCTCCATCAAAAGCAGACAAACGATCAGTAGCAGACATAGGAGTCATGGCATGTTTGCACTTCAGCATACCCGCCCTGCACAACAAGTCCATCGAGTACTTATGCTGTGTGAGTGTCAAACCAGCAAGAGAATGAGAGACTTCCAAACTAAGGAAGTAATGCAACGTTCCTAAATCCTTCACCGCAAAGTCACCACTCAAGGAAGAGATCAGACGGTCAGCAGCAACCTCGGAGGAGCTAATGAGGATAATATCATCAACATACACCAGTAGATACATCATCACCTCAGGCCGATGCATAAGGAAGAGTGAAGTGTCAGCAGTGGAGGGAACAAAACCAGGTGACCGAAGCACAGAGCCCAATCTGGCATGCCAGGCACGAGGAGCCTGCTTCAGCCCATAGAGCGCCTTGACCAGGCAACACAGATGATGAGGGCGAGCAGGATCAACAAACCCCGGGGGCTGACGCATGTAAACCTCCTCATCCAGAACTCCATGCAGAAAAGCATTCTGAACATCCAGCTGACGAAGAAACCAGCCTCGAGTAACAGCCAAGGAAAACAGGGGGCGTATAGTGATCGGTTTGACCACCGGACTGAACGTATCCTCATAGTCAAGACCATACCTTTGCTTGAACCCTTTCGCCACTCATCGTGCCTTATAGCATTCAATAGAACCATTGGCATGCTTCTTAACTTTGAAGGCCCACTTGGAATCAATGACGTTGACACCAGAGGCCGGAGGAACAAGCTGCCAAGTACCATTGGTCAACAATGCCTGAAACTCTTGTTCCATAGCCTGACGCCAATGAGGAATCCCGAGAGCAACCTAGAAGTGACGCGGTTCAGCCAAGGGATCTGCGTGAACATGAGCAATGCATGCCGCAAGCCAGGACACCATCCCATCTTTGTGTTGCTTGGGACAGAAAATACCAGACCTGCTACGCGTATGTGGTCGAAGAGCAACAGCAGCCGGTGGTACAGCGGGTGGCAACGACACCAACGAGGAGGCCGATCAGGCATCTGGTGATGGGGCATCGGCTCCTGGCAAAGACGAGGCAGGGCCAAGCGATGCAACAGGCGACGGGGTAGATGAGACCGCCGGCTCGAGGCCAACCAAGGCCGGCCCAGGCGAGACCACCTGCTCGAGATCAACCAAGGCCGGACCAGGCAAGACCAGCCGAGGGGTGACCAGCCCAAGGGAGGACGGTGTGGGTGACGCCGGTGTGGGCGAGGCTAGTGCTGAAGACCCCGGTCCAGCAGCAGCCACCACAGGTGGGGAAGAGCAAGGCATGCATGGCGCATGCAGCACACCACACCCCACATCAGGTGCATCTGACACCTCCTGTTCCTCCAACAACTCAAGGCGAGCTCCACGACCCGTTCCTGCAGCATGATTAGGTAACAACGCAGGAGAGTATGCAATATCAACAAACTAAGCAGCCAGTGGAGAGGTGGAAGACGAGGATGAGACCGGAGGTGCGGGAGTTAGCGATAAAGATGAGAACGGGAATACATTCTCATCAAACACAACATCACGCGAGATGTAGACACGATTAGATGGAATGTGAAGGCACTTGTACCCTTTATGAAGAGAGTTGTACCCAAGAAAAACACAAAGTTTTGACCGAATCTCAAGCTTACACTTATTGTACGGACGAAGATGAGGCCAGCAAGCACAACCAAAAACTTTGAGAAAGGTATAATCTGGAGACTCATTAAGCAACAGTTCAAGTGGTGTTTTCATCCCAAGAAGTCGTGTAGGAAACCTATTTATGAGAAAACAGGCAGTGGAAAATGCATCACTCCAAAACCGAAAAGGTACCGATGCATGGGCAAGTAAAGTGAGGCCAGTTTCGACAATGTGACGATGCTTACGTTCAGTCGTGCCATTCTGCTGATGTGTATGAGGACAAGAGACACGGTGTGAAATCCCAAGCTTATTAGAAAAGGAATTGAGGTTGTGATATTCACCCCCCCCCCAATCGGATTGGACATGGATAATCTTATGCTTAAGAAGACACTCAACGTGAGCTTGAAATTGTAGAAACACATCGAACACATCAGATTTGCACTTGATAAGATAAAGCCAAGCAAACCGACTATAAGCATCAATGAAACTGACATAATAATTATGACCACTCACAGAAGTTTGGGCATGCCCCCATACATCAGAAAAAATAAGCTCAAGTGGAGTTTTAATGACACGACTCGAATCTGAAAACAAAAGTTGATGACTTTTGCCTTGCTGACAGGCATCACAGAATGTGGCAGCATCTTTATTGGACACAACGGGAAGACTATGACGATGAAGAACACTACGAACTATGGGAGTGGCAGGATGACCAAGCCGTGCATGCCAATGAGTGGGCGACACACGAACACCACTGAGCACTCGAGGAGTAGACGGTAGATCAAGTGCATAGAGTCCATCCCGCAGACGACCTCTAAGAAGAACGTCCCTCGTGGCCCGATCCTTGATAGAAAAATAAAAAGGATGAAACTTAGTGAAAACATTGTTATCATGAGTAAGTTGAGGAACAGACAGTAAGCTACGAGTAGCAGAAGGAACTCTAAGAACATTACGGAGATGGAGAGATTTCTGTTTATGAGTTAAGAGCGAGGCCTGACCAACATGTGATATGTGCATACCTGCTCCGCTGGTGGTGTGAACCTGATCATGTCCACGGTATGGCTCTTGGACGGAGAGCTTACCCATCTCGCCGTCAGATGATTCGTAGCACCCGTGTCCATATACCAAGTTGGGTCAATGGGATATGATGGAGTGTGGCCTGCTTGTCGTGTAGGCTCATGAGTGGACAAGGTAGCCTGTTTCTCGTTGCCTTTGCCATTGTTGTCGATGCCGAGGAAGTCCTGCTTGAAGCAGCGATGACAGTGGGATGCCATGTGACCTGGAAGGCTACACAACTGAGAGGGGGGCTGAACACCGCATGAGGGGCAGCAGGCACACGGACGACCACCCCCGATAGTAGGCAAGGAGGCGGCAACGGGCAGCCGCGGAGCCTGTGGTACTAATTTGCCGCCGACAGGTGACTTGAAGGGCTTCCATTTACCCCGAGTGGCAGAATTTGCAGCAATGAAACTCAGGTTGGAACGGCGGGACTTGACACGCTGTTCCGTGGCGAGGAGGCGGGCGTAGGGCTCACGAGGTTCAAGCGGAGTATCACGACCATTGATGTTTTCAGCAAGGTTATCATAGTCATCGTCCAGCCCGTTCATGACAAAGGTGGTGAAGTCCTCTTTATGAAGCGGCTGGCCAATGGAGGCCAAGGTGTCTGCGAGACGCGTCATCTTGCCGAAGTAGTCGGTAATGCTGAGGTCAAGAAGCTTGGTCTTCCCCAGCTCCGTACGAAGAGTGTGAGCACGCGCCTGTTGCTGAGATGCGAAGCTCGTGAAGAGGGTAGACCATGCCTCCTGGGACGTGGCAGTGACGGGGACCAAGGAGGACACCCCCTCGGTGAGTTACGACTGAATCGCAGAGAGGATGGCCTGATCCTGAGCCACCCACGCATGATACGCCGGGTGATGCGGTGCAGGACACGGCAGAGAACCGTCAACGTAGCCCTCCAGGTAGCAGCTGCAAAGAAGCGGCAGCACCTGCGCCCGCCATGACAGATAATTATCCGTCGTCAGTTTCACCGGGATTAGATGCGCGAAGTAGAACGGTGCAATGGCCATGGTGGGATCAGCGGCAGGAGGCGACACGTAGTAGCCCATGTGGGACGAACCACCAGATGCACCAGGACCCAGCACCATGGAGGAAGTTGCAGCCGGTGCAGGAACTCCATGATGAGACTCAGCCATCGGAGGTGGGTAGTAGCCACCATAGGGCAATGGCGGTGCGCCATAGGGCACAGCCGGTGCCCCGCATGACCCGGCGGTCGCGGCACGGTAGAGGGCAGTGGGCGCAGCCGCGTAGGGTTGCTGCGAGGGCGAGGCAGTGTAGGGCACCGCGGGCACGGCTCCATGCGGTGCAGCCGCCTAGTAGGGCGAGGCTCCATACAGAGCAGTGTACATGGAGGGAGCCATGGGAGCAGCCTCGTAGGGCCCTGCTGATGGCGGAGGAACCGGCGATGATCCCATCCAGGGACCGGCAGGATTGGCATACCCCCAGGCTGGCGGAGGCGCGGTCGTGGACGGTGGCGGCAGCTAATCTGAGGAGGCGCCCTCCATCGAAGGCTGGCCAGTGTAGACCGAGACCAAGGGGTGCGAGGAGAAGAACGACGAGGCAGGGGCCATGGCAGAGACCGGCGCGTCGGCGGCGACGGAGGTTGGTGCGATCGCGGCAGCGGCAGCGGAAGACATAGGACCGGTTAGGGTTGATACCATGTAAGACTTAGGGTTTGGGAAACTGAACGACGCCCTTGGCGGGTGTGGCTATCTCATATATATATAAAGGGGTACACAAAGGTGTACGGTACAATATACAAGATCTATACAGAGGCTACGTATAAATATAGTCTATACATTTGAACTATTGTTGTACTAGGGATATTTGCATGTTATTTATGAATGAATTGTATTATTTTCTGTAATTATTTTGGGTGTCAGAGTTGGATGGTCGGCCTGCATCAGTGTTTGTGAGGTGGGGCTAAATTTCGTGTTTTGACCCTTATTGGAAAGAAATTCAGGATCTGACCCGGTTAGAAAAAAATTCGGGATCTGACCCTTTTCCTACCGCCAGGGATTCGGGCGGTAGGGTTGTACAGCCAACCACCAAGGCCCCTAGCGGTAGCGTGCAACGGAGGGGGACGGACGCCGTCTCCACGTGTTGACGTGGATTAGCACCTTACCGCCATGGAAACTGGCGGTAGGTTGTATAACCATACCACCAGAGGCCCTGACGGTAGGGTGTGCAAGGGTTTTCGAGAGGAAAACATTCTGTAACAAGAAAAGTGACTGCCCTGGCAGTAGGGTCAACCTACCGCCATAGGAGCTGGCGGTAGGCTGTACAACCCTGCCGCCAGGGTCCTTGGCGGTAGGGTCTTGCCTATTTCCAAGTACAATTTCTTTCTTTTTTCAAAAACAACAGATGTCAAACTATGATATAGAGTCAAAAACAGCAATGATGTAGAGTCAAAATAACATATCTCAAACAATTAAACTTGGGCATCACATAAACATGTCATACGGAGTTCCACATAAACTTAGTTCAAATAGCAAACTTAGTTCCACATAGCAAACGTAGTTTCACAAATAGCAAACACATAGTTCAAATAGCAAACACATAGTTTCACAACCACTAGACTTTTCAACTACAGCCAACTATCGAATAGCAGAATTTAAGTCATCATTCCCCTCTTTTTCTTGGAGGCACGATCCTCGTTCCTCTTTGAACGAGTCTCTTCAGTGTTTTTGTTGGACCGTCGAGGAACCGGTCTTCGGAAAGGCTCCGGACTCAGCAAATCCTTCTTCTTCGGATTCCTCTTCCCCAGCTCAGGTGCTTGAGATGATTGAGTTGTTGGAGGTCCATAATCTTCATCGTACTCCTCCTCCCCGTTGCTCTCATCCTCCTCCTCCATTTCTTCATGTGTGGCCTCCTCCTCCTCCTCCTCATCCTCAACCAATCTAGACGACGAGGGAGCATGGCTCGATGAGGCGATGTGACCCTGTGTGGCTACAGGCTGATGAACTTCAACCGACCCAGCTCCGGCACACCCAAGCAGCCCTACCAGCTTGCGACAATGCTTCACGAACTTCTGCACTCACAATGAAACAAGGGCATAATAACTATCAAGTTTATGATTGCAAGTGAAGAAGATGCATTTGTTCTGAGGAGGCTGAAATTGTACCTTCATCGTCCCCCTCATTTTGTCCTCAGATTGTACGCTCTCGGGGGCATCACCTAGTGCATCTGAGGCTTCAAAGATGCATCTGTTCAGCTCACCAGACTGCAACGGCATAAGTTAGTCACGATGACGAATACAATAATTTAAATAGAACCTCTCGGTTCAAACTTACCACTATGCTGATGAGGGGTGCAAACTCCCTAAATCCACTGTGCATGTCTCTGATGCCGGTATTGTAGGCCTCTTCCTCGGGGTCATCCCTCTCCAGCTCCCCGATGTCTTCTGCCGTCCATCGAGGCCTGAGACGAAGACGGTGCTTCTGGCCATCATCGTACCACTTCATGTGTCGCTCCATGTAAACATTCCAGTCAGTCACTCTCCTCTCCCCGTCTTTCTTGTACCTCCGTCGATTCCACTCCGTCACATGAGTTTTATGCTCCTCTCCCCAATCTATGATCGACTGATTCTTCTACCGGCTCATCCTGCAAGGCATCAGCAACAAGAAACATCATACCAAAGTCGAACGCAATGAATTCATGGGCACGAAGAAAAAGCACGAGCACTCACAAGTGGAGCGCGTGGCCGCCGGTATCAGTGGGCTGGCCAGTGGGGTATGTTGAAAAATCCCAAACTGTGTGGCCACGCAGTGTGGCAAGTGCCACTCGATGGCATACACACAGATCATGGGCACGATGCACCCCAGAGACCATGGTCCTCATCGCACATCGGGTTCAGATCAAAGGCCCATTGTCGGTCATGATACGGCCACCAGTTTACCTATTATATATATGGTGGTAAGTTGCCACTCTCGGTCCAAAGTGGAAAACAAAGAGAAAGGTGTTGAGCAAATTCATATACCTGCCTGTGCGTCAAAGCATCCATCTCGTTGGTGTAGGTCTTGTACGAAGTCTTGTTTAGGCCCGTGTAGAGTTTGACAACGTCCTACTCGTAAGCTATGGTGGGGTTTCGAGCAGCGTCGCCGTCCTCGCTATATGCACCCCATTGGCGTCTTGGCAGCTTCTTCGGACGCCCCACCGGTAGCCTCTCCCACATCCAAATGGAGAAGGCCCAGACAAAGCCATGGACTTGTCTCCCGTCCTCTGGGTTGCGTCGTCAAGCTGCAAAAAATCAAATGAGGATCAGATATAACAAAATGTCATGGACATACTTTCGTAGGTAGGCAATTAGATACTCTCTTACCGAACGGTATAGGTAGGCAAGAGATGCGGTCCCCCAACTGTACCCTGCATCCCAGTCGGCTAGGAAGAACAGATACGACCAGTTGGCAGAGTTCCCGGATGCGTCTGGAAACACGACCTGTGTGAGAAGGTACCATAGGTAGGCCCTCGCGTACCACTCCACAGTCGTCTCATCGGCGTCTTCGGGGTATGTCTTCCGGTGATCCGAGAGCCAGGGCAACGCCACACCGGATGTATGGTTACCCTTAGCATCAGGGCAGGTGCCGATGAGGGTGGTAACCCTCTCCTTCCAGTTGGTCCTCTCCACTCGCCCGGTCAGTGCATGACCCTTGATTGGTATCGCAGTAATCATCGACCAATCCTCGAGGGCCACCGTCATCTCCCCGCATGTGAGATGGAAAGAATGGGTCTCCGGTCGCCACCGGTCAATCAGAGCTATCAGAGCTGCGTGGACAAGCATCGGCGGCTGACGCTTGAACTGCAACACGAAACCCAACAACCGGGCTCTCTTGAAGAATGGCGTGTAGCGCTCGTCGTAGTCCATATGCCCATGAACCCCGTGCCCCCTCATGTGCAGTGGCTGGAGCATCTGTCAAAAAGTGAACTCTGAGAGTTAGGAAATTATTTTCATCAATCCGAAAACTTTGATCAATATTTCATTTATATTACTTACCTCTCCGTTCTCTATGAAACGGGAATGATGACCCTTGTCGAATGCGTAGTCAAGCATGCAGTACCGTGGGCCGATGTTGTCCGCAATAGGTGGCTGCCTTAATAAAAATTCATAAACAAAAACATCATAAGCATAAGCATACATAAACATGCATCATATCAAAATCATATCACCATGCATCATATCACAAAAAAAATCCTCCAACAACATCTACTACACATGATATCAACATTACTCATATCAAGAAAAAATTCATAAACAAAAACATTGTAAGCACATCATATCAAAATCATATCACCATGCATCATATCACAAAAAAAATCCTCCAACAATAACTTTCAATGTATTATCTCACAACATGATGTTCATATCATCATATCAACATGCATCATCACTCCAACATGCATCGTATCATCATATTTTTAAACAAAAAAATCCTCCAACATGCACCATATCATCATATTTTAAACAAAAAATTCCTCCAACATGCATCATATCATCATATTTGAAAACAAAAAAATTCCTCCAACACTTCATATCATCATATCAACATGCATCATCAACCTACAATCAATTCCTCCCACATGCATTACATCATAATTTTTTTAACAAAAAAAATTATGAACTAGGGTTCATCTTAACACTAACATATGAACTATTGATTAGAGTGCATATTCATTACCACTACTTAGTAAAGAACTAACAACTATAACTAGAATCAAGCTAAAACAATCTTAGGCCAAAAAAAAATTCAATCTAAGTTCAAAAAAATGACGGATTTGAAGCAAATAATGCGTCGAATCGGAAGCAAGTTTGCAAAAACTAATTGGATGGATCGGAGGAGCTTACGATTCTCTCTTCGGGGCCATCTCGATCCGCCAAAATGGTGAAGAATCGGTGAAGATCCAAGGGGGGAGTGGAGGAGATGAGAGAGGGAAAGAGGGGCGACTTGGGGAAGAAAATGGACAACTGCCGATGGGGGGGGAGGGGTGGGGAGATGGGCAGGGGTGCCGGGGTTTCGGGCCAAATAACTGCCTGGACCCTACCGCCAGGCGCTCTGGCGGTAGGGTTATGCAGCCTACCGCCAGGTCCCCTGGCGGTATGGTACGACGGAGGGGGGACGGCGGCCGTTCCCGCTAGCTGAAGTGGACTAGTACCCTACCACCAGGGACCCTGGCGGTAGGATGTACAACCCTACCGCCCGAGTCCCTGGTGGTAGGAAAAAGGGTCAAATCCCAAAAAAGTTCCCAATCGGGGTCAGATCCTGAATTTCTTTCCAATAAGGGTCAAAACACGAAATTTAGCCACGAGGTGGTCCATGTCAGTCTGAGGACAAATACAGTGTCCATTTCAGACACGTTAGAGATGCCCTAACATAGTTTGTGTGAGGAAGGAGAAGAACACTATCATTCGTTGAGCCATTTTACTAATGATGAAGGAAACTCCATCTAAGATAAAATTCACATTCACACGTTATCATGATTTTTGCAGTAAACCACCGAAAGCTCCAGCTTCTCAGTGAGCAGGAAAGAGAATCGATGCTATTCACCGGTTTATAACGAACTGAACCACGAACCAATCTATGGCTAGATGCTTAGAGCAACTCCAACGGGCCGACCCAAACGGACGGCGATTTCGTCTGCTTTTTCTCTGTTTGGGTCGGCCAGGCGGACACGGGCGTCCGCTTCCGCGTTTGGGTTGGCGCGGGCGCCCAACGCTGGCGCGATCCATTTCAACAGCGTAAAAATAATAATTGCATGCATATTTAACATAAAAATTGAATTAATGAAACATTAAAGCCGGCCACGATGGCCGGCGGGAGTCCACGCGTCCACATTAGCATTTAAGAAAATTAAAAACAAACTAAAAACTAGGAGCCAACGCGCTGCCCTAGGCTTCATCGTCGTTGTTCTCGGGATCAGTGAGGTCGATGAGCGTCGGCGCCGGACTGGCCCAGCTGAATGCCGTGTTCCAGCCGCGGCCATGTTGGGCGCGGGCCGTGCCGGCGCTGGCAGTGCCGCGGCCTGACGCGCCTCCTCCTCGGCCTCGAGCCGCTCGGCCTCGGCGTCGCGCTCGAGCATCTCGAGGTACTCGCCCTCGCGGCGCTCCTCGGCCACCCGGATCTGCTGTCGGTGTCAAAACCGGTGGATCTCGGGTAGGGGGTCTTGAACTGTGCGTCTAAGGCTAATGGTAACAGGAGGCTAGGGACACGATGTTTACCCAGGTTCAGGCCCTCTCGATGGAGGTAACACCCTACTTCCTGCTTGATAGATCTTGATGATATGAGTATTATAAGAGTTCTACGACGAGATCGTAGAGGCTAAACCCTAGAAGCTAGCCTATGATTATGATTGTTGTTGTCCTACGGACTAAACCCTCCGGTTTATATAGACAATGGAGAGGGCTAGGGTTACGCAGAGTCGGTTACAGAGAAGGAGATCTACATATCCGAATCGCCAAGCTTGCTTTCCACGCAAAGGAGAGTCCCATCCGGACACGGGACAAAGTCTTCAATCTTGTATCTTCATAGTCCAACAGTCCGGCCAAAGTATATAGTCCGGCTGTCCGGATACCCCCTAATCTAGGACTCCCTCAGTAGCCCCTGAACCAGGCTTCGATGACGATGAGTCCGGCGCGCAGATTGTCTTCGGCATTGCAAGGCGGGTTCCTCCTCCAAATACTCCATAGAAGATTTTGAACACGAGAATGGTGTCCGGCTCTGCAAAACAAATTCCACATACCACCGTAGAGAGAACAGTATTCCACAAATCTAATCTGCTGACAACTCTTTTGTAGAGTGACATCACACCACGGCCCGGTCATTATTCGAACCGTTTTCCACGACCAGCCACTGCATATATTGCGAGGGGGTTTTATTGGCACGTCTTGTCGAAGCAGAGATCGTGTCCCCTTATTGCGGGATTCTCATCAATACGAGCATGGGTAACCCAACCACGCCATCAACCATGGCGCTTGGGGAACAAGCAATTTTAACGGGCAAGAGGGGAGGTACATGGTTTCTACCGCCTTTATAAAGAGATAAGGATTCCCCTTTTCACCCACGCCTTCATCCGCTCTCGCACTCTCGAGCTCCAGCGCCCAAGTTCTCACCTTCTCCGTTAAGCCATTCCAATCATGTCTGGAGCGGGAGACAAGTGGATGGCCTCCTCTGTTACGGAGGAGGACATTATGAAGCTTCGGGAGGCCGGATACTTAGCCACAGACATCCCGCACCGGCTCTCGGACGAAGGGCAGATTATGCCCACTCCGGAACCCCGTGAGAGGGTTGTATTTCTCCCCCACTTCATTCGCGGACTGGGATTTCCCCTCCACCCCTTCGTCCGTGGGCTCATGTTTTACTATGGGCTAGATTTTCATGATCTGGCCCCAAATTTCGTCCTCAACATCTCGGCATTTATCGTCGTGTGCGAGGCCTTCCTCCACATCAAGCCCCACTTTGGCCTGTGGCTAAAGATCTTCAATGTGAAGCCGAAGATAGTGGGTGGTGAACAAGCGGAGTGCGGAGGCGCCATGGTGGGCAAGATGCCCAATGTTACCTGTCTCGAAGGCTCCTTCGTGGAGACCGTGAAGGGGTGGTAATCAGGGTGGTTCTACATCACTAAGCCGCAGGACGCCAACTGGGAGGCGGCCCCCGAATTTCGATCCGGCATCCCCATGCGGCTCACCTCCTGGGAAAAGAAAGGCTTGGCCTGGGGTGCCCCTGTGGAGCTAACCGGACTCGTGAACTGTATCAAGAATATGATATGCAAGAAGATCAAGCTTGTCAACATGGTCCAGGTCATGCTCTTTCGCTGGATCCTCCCGTGTCAAAGACGGGCATTCAATATGTGGGAGTTTGATTCAGCCAAACACCAGATGCTGCGGGAGCTCTTCGATACAATGCACAAAGACGTCTAGAAGGTGTTGTTCCAGGCCATCGAAGTGCCCCCTCCCCTCACCGAAGACCATGGACTCAGCGCAAAGCGCCCTGCCAATCCGGTAAGCCTTCTATCTTTCAAGATGAGCCTTTCCCAGTATGTTCGTGAGGGGAGTCTAAGACACTGTGTTGATTTAACAGGAATATGTGGCGATGGCGGAGCGGATTGACTGTCCGGCTCCGCTACCTAAAGATTCAGCAACTGCTCTCCTGACGGAGATGCTGGTTCCGGCGTCTTACAAGGTGCCGGAGAAGAAGGCCAAGAAGAAGGCCACGGGGACCAGGAAAGGTCTCCGACGCAAGGCTGTGTCGGACACATCGTCCGAAGACGCCGAGGCGCCCTCCTCCAACGAAAACGAGGAGGAGGAAGAGGAAGTCCCTCCCCAACCAGGGAGGAGAAGAAAAGGAAGGCCGCCCCATCTGGGGAGGCCGAAGGGTCCAAGAAGGGAAGAACCCTCCCTCCGGACCAATCCACCACCACCGCCTACATCGACGAGGAGTGGCTGCCCAAGGACAAGCCCCGGGCAAAGTCGTAAGTGTCCGGACACTATCTTCCGGTATGTTTCGCTTTATTGCTTTCTAACATGTTAAACATGACCATACAGCTCGTCTAGAGCCCATATTGACGTATCCTCCTTGGATGGGTTTTTGAGTCTGTTGGAGATGAACAGCTATTCGCTCCCAACGGCCACATCCCCCCGGCCTGCGGACGACACCGAGGTGTTGCCCCAGAGGATACCGGAGCAGGGGGAGACGATTCTGGAGATGCCGCAAGGCAAAATCCCAGACGTCGGGCTCATGGAGGGAAAGACCCCCATGGATCTTGACAACGGGGGCCGCAGCAAGTCCGGCTCCCAGGCGGACACTGCGTCGGAACCTCGAATGGTTCCGGATTCAGGTAGGCAGCCCTTTGCTAAGGAGGGTGAGCCGCCTATTATGATGACCTCTGTCCAACCAGAGGCATCAGACAATTTGCTGGAAGCGCTTCACGGCGCTTCCAGTGACGAAGAGCACCATACTCTTATGAGTACGGTGATTGAGAAGGTTCGGTCCGCCAAAAGCGGGTTGACCGAAGCATGCGCCAGCCTCCTAACAGGCTTTGAGGTAAGTAATCACATTATGAGAAAATATCATAGCATAGATAGTAGCCCCTGATGCTCTGTTTGGTGTTCGGAAAGAAAAGCCGAATAGAGGATCAAAAAATGTCCGCAGGAGTCTAATCATGTTATGTGATGTGAATAAGCAGGCATCACTGCTAGCCGCTGCCGCCCGTACTGCGGAGGTCTCCGGACTGAAGCAGAACCTGGGGCGGGCCGAGAAAGAACTCGGCCTCGTGAAGAGGCAGCTCGAGGAGAACAAGGGTAAGTGATACCCCGTTCGTGTATTATATGGAGGAAAATTTATAATGCTAATAGAAGCAACATGAATTTTAATAGGGGCCACGACCGAGGTGGCGGCCCTGAAGAAAGCGCTGTTCGAGGCTTAAGACAGGGCGGCCAGGGAGCGCATCGAGCACGAGAAGCAAGATGCTCGGGTAAATGAGGTCCAGCAAGAGCTCCAGGACTTCGTCAAAAAATGCGAGTCCCTGGAGCGTGACTCCAAGACGCGAGAGTCCGAGCTTGCGACGGCCCTCTAGAGCGCGCAAGATGCCAAGGCCAAAGCCCAAAAGGCCCTCCAGGAGATCCAGGCGGCCAAGAAGATAGCGGCGGGTAAGGCATTCATTATGCAAAGCAAGCATGTGAATGAGACTTTCCTTTTACTTACCCGAATTCGGAGCTCTCCAGGAGTATTCGCTGATCTGCCCCACAGCATATCGGATGCCGCGAAGTTCTACCGTGCGGAAGAGGGGAGCTTGATGGACAAGTTATTCTGGTCCCAGTATATTGGGTCCGAACATCCGATGCCCTTGAGTGACCAGCTGAAGCAACTGGTCGAGCTACACAAGGTGGCCGAACTGGCCATGAAGGACTTTATAGTCCGGTTGTGGCCTGGCGAGCCCCTGCCCGGCAGCTACTTCAGCCTTGTAAAGCAGATGGTGCATGCCTATCTGTGGCTTAAAGTCATTAAGCGGTCCGTCTGTATTGAAGGTGCGCGCAGGGCCCTCGCCCATGTAAAAGTGCACTGGGCGAAGATGGACGTCGAGAAGCTGGTGAAGGAGGGGCCGCCGAAGGACAAGGAGCATCATTACCCTGAGAAGTATTATGAGGGTGTCCTAAAGGGTGCCCGCCTTGTGGCGGATGAATGTGCTAAGGATGTAATATTTGAGTGAAATGTATTCATGTCATCCTGTAATATGAAAACGAGTTTATGTGCATTATGTAACGCTTGTTGATTTAAAATATTACCTTCTGTGCGGCTGTTTATAAAATCTAAGAGTTGGCCAGTCATCGGCTTCCGCCCCCATGTAGCTAGTACCGGGGTGTTCGGGATAAATCTAAACACTCTTAATCCAAATCTTTGGTCCTTTAAGGAGGTGTTTAGTGCAGCGAACAAGGCAATTGGACTATACAGCTTTATCACTCTCACTTAGCCATAGAAGTCTATAATTTTAAATTTTGGCGAAGCCCCTAGTATTCGGAAGGCCGAAGTTGGGGCGCTATACACGCCTAAATCGGACAAGGCCGATTCCTCGCCCAAAGTGGGAAAAATCTTTAAGGATTTGAGACCTCTCGAACAGCGACCAGCTCTCACTGCATCATGACAGTCAGTTTTCGGCTTTCTCTACTGAGGTGCTCTTCCGGAAGAACCGTGACACAATCGCAGTAGTTCTCCCTGCGCTATCTTAGCCGATATACCGGAACGTAAGGCACCAAAACAAGGGAGCCGGGCAAACCCAATTATTGACCCAAGACATGATTCGGAGTTGATGCATATAGTGCTATAAGTTTGGGGTGCCGCACTGTTAAAAGTGTTCGGACTTCTCTGGTCGTGTTATGGGGTACACTGAAGCCCCTGGCAAACTGAACGTACCAAATGTATGGGTGCGATTTTTAGTAAATAAATAGTTTAAGGAAAAATAAGAAGAAAATGCAATAATAAGCTGATGTTGTGTATTTCTTCCATTGATATTCAAATTGTACATCAAAGCGTATGTATACAAGTAGTGCAATAAGCAAAATAGGACTATTTAACATGTCCTAACCAAGGTAAGCTACGTGTGGGTATATAAAACAGGTATAGTTATCATTAACAGAGACCACCTAGGTATTCCCTTGTACGTCAAAGCTTCTTACCTCATTGGTTTTTCCCTCCCGTGATGAGTCCGACGATCCGGCTATCTGAAAGGGCTTCCAGAAAGTTGGGTTCTGCAAGAAAGAAAATGATGAAGGAATACGGGTCCCATGGCGGTTGAGTCGCATTGTGGACCGCGTCATAGCTGTGCCTCCGCCTGTGCCAGTGGTATTTTTAATGCGCAATTATGTATGCGTGGCACAAATTTCGCCGCTTGGCTGGGACTAGGACGGAGGCCGAATTGCTAATCGAGCTCCGGACATGCCGGATGATCCTGCTGTGGGGTACTCCAGACTCGCTTGACGGTGTCCGAGTTCTTCATCACCGAATTGGCTGTTTGCCAAAGAAGGCTGCTTTGTACTTCTGCCGCTAGGGCCGCAGTGTGCTCCTTCGTACGGAGGGAGCGCTCTATGTTTCCATTAATTGTTATAACCCCACGAGGTCCAAGCATCTTGAGATTGAGGTATGTGTAGTGCGGCACCGCATTGAATCGAGCAAATGCGGTTCGTCCTAGTAGGGCATGATAACCACTACGGAAGGGGACGATATCGAAGATTAACTCCTCGCTTCGGAAGTTGTTCGGAGATCTGAACACTACTTCCAATGTGATTGAGCCTGTACAGCAGGCCTCTACACCTGGTATTACACCTTTGAAGGTGGTTTTGGTGGGTTTGATCCTTGAGGGATCGATTCCCATTTTGCGAACTGTATCCTGATAAAGCAGGTTTAGGTTGCTACCACCGTCCATGAGGACTAAGACCATGGGTTGAACTTTGGGGCGACTGGCTCCATCGCATAGACGTCCCATAGTGCACGCTTCTATTCCCGCTTGGGAATATGGGTTGCGTATATCATATTCACCGTTTTCACCTGGGGAGGGAATTTCTTCTGTCCTCCTATGTTCAGCGGCCGGGGCTCCTCATCGTCATCGCTATGCAGCCCCTTGTCCTTGTATTCGGCATTCAACTTGCCGACCTGTTTAAATACCCAGCATTCTCTGTTGGTATGGTTGGTTGGTTTATCGGGGTGCCGTGAATTTGACATGAGCGATCAAGTATGCGGTCCAAACTAGATGAGCCCAGATTGTTTCTTTTGAATGGCTTTTTCCGTTGACCGGGTTTCGAGCCTCTGAATCCGGCATTGACTGCCGTATCTTCGGTGTTTTCTCCAATGTTTCGATGCTTGTGTCTATTGCGTCGTGGCTTGCCGTTGCTGTCTCTGGCATCTGAATCACCGGAGTTTTTTTGGTGTGATGTTGTTACGAGCCAACCAACTATCCTTGCCCGCACAAAAGCGGGTCATGAGTGTCGTAAGGGCTGCCATGGACTTTGGCTTTTCTTGGCCGAGGTGTCGGGCGAGCCATTCGTCACGGATGTTATGCTTGGAAGCTGCTAAGGCTTCGGCATCCAGACAATCGACGATTTGGTTCTTTTTAGTTAGGAACCGAGTCTAGAATTTCTTGCTGACTCTCCGGGCTGTTGTGTTATGTGACTTAAGTCATCAGCATCCGGCGGTCGCACATAAGTGCCTTGGAAGTTGTCGAGGAATGCGTCTTCCAGTTTCTCCCAACTACCGATGGAGTTTGCCGGCAAGCTATTCATCCAATGTCGAGCTGGTCCCTTGAGTTTTAGTGGGAGGTACTTGATGGCGTGTAGATCATCTCCGTGGGCCATGTGAATGTGTAGGAGAAAATCTTCAATCCATACCGCGGGGTCTGTGGTACCATCATATGATTCAATGTTTACGGATTTAAACCCTTTTGGGAATTCATGATACATTACTTCGTCAGTGAAGCATAGGGGGTGTGCGGCACCTCTATGCCGGGCTACATCACAACGCAGTTCGAATGAGTCTGATCTGTTGTATTCGGCCCGACCGGACTTTTGTTTAGTGTATCCGGCATGACGGTCGTCGTCGTGCATTGTGGCGCGCCCCCGTGATCCGTAGATTGATCTTGATTGTCCTTGTTTGTTTTCCAATACGTCTCGCAGGTCCTTCGTGTGGCCCCGGTCTGTGTGTTTTTGCTTGTTTGGCGACGGGGTGTGGTCTGGACTTCGGGCTTGTACGCCGCTTTGTCTCGGCCACGGGGTGCCCGGTCAGCCGCATCATGCGCTGGTAGTGTGGGCTTTAATGCCTCCTCCTTGAGTTGAGGTAGCAACCTGCGCTTTGGGTAACTTTTTGTAGGGCGCTCGAGTCCGTATTCCTCGACAGCCAGGACCTCGGTCCATCTATCAGTTAGCAAATCTTGATCAGCTTGAAGCCGTTGCTACTTTTTCTTCAGGCTTTTTGCAGTGGCCATAAGCCGGCGCTTGAAGTGCTCCTGCTCGATGGGATCCTCAGGCACGATGAATTTGGCGTCGCCAAGGCTCACTTCGTCTTCGGAGAGAGGCATGTAATTATCATCCTCTGATTCCCCATCGGTTGCCTGTTCCTTAGGGCTAGTTTGCCCATCTTCCTGCTCGGCCTGCTCGAAGCCTGGCTCAGCAGGATTGTTTTCGTCTTTGGCACCATCCGGATTGTTGTCATCTCTTGTGTCAGTATCGTTATTTTTGCCATGGCGGGGCTTGGAGCGGCGTCTATGATGTCGGTGCCTAGATTGCTTCTCCGGGGGTTTATCCTCCGTCGCCCCGTCGCCATTGCCTTCTTTGGGGGTGTCCACCATATATATGTCATGTGATGAGGTGGTTGTCCAGCGCCCGATAGGCGGTGGTTCCTGTTCGTATCCTACATCGTCATCCATACCGTCGATGTCTTCGGAGTCGAAGTCGAGCACGTCGCTTAGGTCATCGACAGTGGCTATTAAGTGGGTGGTGGGTGGGGAACAAATTTCTTCGTTGTCCGCTTCCCACTCGAGCCGGACATAGTTCGGCCAAGAGTCTCCTGACAAAGAGAGAGACCTTAATGAGTTTAGCACGTCGCCCAAGGGCGAGTACGAAAAGATATCCGCGGAGGTGAACTCCATGACCAGTGCCCAATCAGATTCGATAAGCACGGGCGTACACGGTTTGGATCCTGTAGCCGGAGACGAGTCCGAGGGTCCGATGGTACCGACCTCATAGAAGGTGGAATGAGTGTCAGGCTTCAAGGCCGATGAGTGTGCGGCCTCCATGGCGGGGTCCATCCACCCGTCCTCGGATGGCGCAGTCTGCTCCGGATTGTTTCTCGGGGCAGCCGCAGGTGCAATCACCCGGATGTTGTCCGATGGCAGATCTAAGTCATGCTCGTCGGGACTATTCGACGCACCTGACATGGGCTCGAATCCGTCGAAGATCAAGTCTCCGCGGATGTCGGTAGTGTAGTTTAGGTTTCCAAACCTGACCTGGTGGCCAGGGGCGTAGCTATCGATCTGCTCCAGATGGCCAAGCGAATTGGCCCGCAGTGCGAAGTCGCCGAATACGAAGATCTGTCCGGGAGGGAAAACCTCCCCTTGGACTGCATCGTTGAAGATGATTGAAGGGCCATCAAGCCTTATCGCAATGACACAATGGAACTCTTAATGAAAGCACCAAAGTTGGTGTCAAAACCGGCGGATCTCTGGTAGGGGGTCCCGAACTGTGCGTCTAAGGCTAATGGTAACAGGAGGCTGGGGACACGATGTTTACCCAGGTTCGGGCCCTCTCGATAGAGGTAATACGCTACTTCCTGCTTGATTGATCTTGCTGATATAAGTATTACAAGAGTTGATCTACCACGAGATTGTAGAGGCTAAACCCTAGAAGCTAGCCTATGATTATGACTGTTGTTGTCCTACGGACTAAATCCTCTGGTTTATATAGACACCGGAGAGGGCTAGGGTTACACAGAGTCGGTTACAGAGAAGGAGATCTACATATCCGAATCGCCAAGCTTGCCTTCCACGCAAAGGAGAGTCCCATCCGGACACGAGACGAAGTCTTCAATCTTGTATCTTCATAGTCCAAAAGTCCGGCCAAAGTATATAGTCCGGTTGTCCGGATATCCCCTAATCCAGGACTCCCTCATCTGCCGCCAGTGCTCGAGGTACGCCGCATCTTGCTCCAGCGTGGCCTGCATCCATACCAGCGGCGTCCTCACCCACTCGCGCACTACTCCTGTCCAGGAGTAGCGCTCGATGGGCTCCGGCTCCGGCTCGGCTCCGGTTCGGCTTTGGCGAGGCGGCGGGGAGGGGACGGCGGGGCCACCGGGAGCACCACACAGTCGTCGGCCGCGGATAGGGCCATGGCATGCGCCATGGCCGCCTCATACCGAGCTTCTTCTTCTTCTGCCGCCTCTGCCCTGCGCCGCTCGTCCTCCTTGCTCTCCCGGTAGACGGTCGCAAGGGCCGGCTGGTAGGCGTCCTCGTCTGCCTGGTCTTCCTCCTTGACGATGAGCGGCGACGGCAGCACGCTGCGATCGACCTCGCGCACGCAGCGCCGCCTCACCTCCTCGTGCTCGAAGGTGAACCAACGCGCCCAGTTGGGGGATTCGTAGGCGTAGGCCTCGTCGCCGCGTTGCTCCGGTGTCAGGAGCGCGCGCTAGCGATGCACCTCCTCCACGTGCGCCCTAGCCGACCGTGACGCCGCCGGCACTGGGATCCTTTCCGGACCCAGATGCCAGTCGTGCGGCAGCATCACGTCAGGGTACGGCAGCGGCACGCGATGGCGCTAGTGCCACTCCACCTGGTTCACATGCACGTTCACCCGCTGCCTCTGCCGGCGAGCCGGCGCAGGCGCAGGCGGGGTGAACTTCGCGGGGAAGGGGACGGCGAGGGCCTTGCCCTTCGACCTGCTGTTGCTGTCGGAGAAGAGCCCCATTTGGGCGGCTGGGGTGGCTAGGGTTTGCTTGCCGGCGACGGGGGAGCGAGCGTGGCCTAGATGGGGATGGGAAGCGGATTAGGACAGCCCCGCCGCACGGTCAACTTAAAAAAGGACGACCGCCATCGCTGACGCGTGGGCCCGGGGTCATAAATTAAGCTAACTGGCGAGGGGCCGGGTAGTTGGGTGACCGCTAGGTGGGGCCGTGGCGGACATCGAGAAGGCGCCCGGGGCGTCTGTTCCGCGTCCGCGCCGACGCATTTGGGGCACAAATTTGGGCCACAAATGCGTTGGCGCGGACGCGGAGCGGACGTGTTTTGGGTTTGGGTCGGTGCGTTGGGCCTCCACTTTTGTCCGCGCCGACCCAAACGGAGGGCGGCGGGCGAAATGGGTCGCCCCGTTGGAGTTGCTCTTAGGAGAACAATACTATCCCCTACCCATCAGAGTTCAAGTCTCAGACTTGACATTGTTGCTCACGTTTTCCTGGATTTATTCTAGGGTTAATTATCCTTTTGCCCTCAGTGGTGTCTCTGTGCTCAGTTTTTCCCTCAGATGCAAATTGTGCTCAGTTTTGCCCCTAGTCCATGCATAGCTACTATGATGAGGCCAGACGGCCATATTTGAGTCCATTCCGTCCGCTAGCGTTAGTGGTTGTGGGTCCGGAGCTTACACGTGGGACCGCGTGGACGTGGGTCCGGAGCTGACATGTAGGCCCGTGCAACTAAATCCCCAAATCATTTGTAGCTCACTCTGCCCATCCGCTTCCCCGCAGGCCGGCTGACCTGCACCGCCGCCGCCACATGCGCCGCGGCCAGCACCTGCCCCGCCACCAGCTGCACGCCTACTCCACCGCTACCGTCCTGCGCCTACGCTCCACGGCTACCTACGACGCCCACCACCTTCCTGCGACGCCATGGGTGGGGCTCCCACCACCTGCTCGACCCGCGGCGCGGCCTCCTTCCGTGCGCCCGGCCGGAGCGCTCAAAGGTGGGGGGCTGCTGGAGCTATTTGAACTAGGAGGAAGAACCCTAGGGCAAAATGGAGAGCAGCGGCGACCCCGGAGTATTTGGCGAGGCAGGCATCGGGCCAGAGATCCGCCGCGTCCACGACTGCATTCCTAAGGGGTAAGTCCCGCCTCCTGTTTAGATTGAGCTTAGTTGTGCATTTAAACACTCGATTCGAGTAGGTTTGCCCAATTAGTGTGCTGATTGCGTCTCTGTTTTTCGCCGGTTAGGATGGAGTTGCGGTTTGCTTTCTTGATGCACATTAGAAGGGACCGGTACACGTTCGATGCAAAGGATCAGAAGAAATACCAAGGAGGTTTTGATTATCGGTTGCCAATGGCTAGTAATTGGAGTTTCAGACAATTTGGGGAGGTAATTTGTAGCCAATATCCTTGGGGTTTGCTTGATGAAGTGGTATACAAATACTATGATGGGGAAAAGAAATGGGTGACAATTAGTAATGATGAAGAGCTAGCTACCATGTTTGTTAGGCATAAAGAGAAAGATAATTTTCATGTGAGGCTGCAAGTTGATGTGCTTGAGCAGGCATTTGGACCTAGGATGACGGGTGCAACATCTCGGGGAGAACCAAGTCGTCGTAATGGCATCTCTAGCCAGAACAGTTCAGTTGGTGCACGGCGACGTGGTGGCTCGACAAGTGTGGGCAACAGCAGTAGGGTCCCCCTTGAAGTGGAGCCTGATGACTACAATTCTGGGGTTGATGAAGAGAAGCTATATTCTGATGTTATTCGGAATTTACGACGGGCACCTCGGGCTGATAACCAAGATGAGGCTCACAATGCAGTCCGTGTGGATGATGACGCGGTGGGTGAGGACGAAGACCTTGCAGCTGTTGAATGGGACCCTTTGAACCCTCATATGGAAGAAGGTACAGTTTTTGCATCCATGAATGAGTGTAGAAATGCACTTGTGACATACTGCATCAAGGTAGAACGTACATTCAAAGTTGACAAGAGCGATCAAGTACGTTACAGAGTGCACTGTCCGACTGAGGGTTGTCCATGGAGGCTGCTCGCATCTAAAATGCGAAATAGCACTAATGTTCAGGTCAAAGTGAACCCTTTTAAGCACACATGCCAGGAATCAACCCTTAGGAAGGATACAATCAGTAGAGCCAAGTCAAGATGGGTGGCAGAAGAAGTAAAGAAGTGGGTGAAAGAAAACCAGCAAGTGGGTCCAAAGGAATTGCAGAAGAACATCAAAGATAAATTCAAGATAGATTTACCATACATGAGGTTGTTCAATGGTAAACAACATGCTATGGATTCTATTTATGGTAACTGGCAGGAAAGTTTTCAATTGTTGTATTCATTCAAAGGTGAAGTGGAGAGGACAAGCCCAGGTAGTATTGTAGATATTGATCACCACACCGTGGAGTACACATTCAGGGGAGTGACAAAGACCAAGGAATGCTTTAGGAGGGTTTTTGTCTGCTTTGAGGCTTGTCGCCGGGGTTTTTTGGCAGGTTGCAGGCCTTATTTGGCTATTGATGCCACTTTTCTCACAGGGAGGTTTAAAGGACAGTTAGTAGCAGCTTGTGCAGTTGATGCACACAGTTTTGTATTTCCAGTTGCCTACGGTGTGCTGGAGACAGAGTCTGAGGAGAGCTGGACTTGGTTTTTGCATAATCTGCGCCGAGCTATTGCACATCCCAATGGGTTGGTCATTCATACAGATGCCTGCAAAGGTTTAGAAGTGGCCGTGGACAATGTGTTCCCTGGAGTAGAGCATAGGGAATGCATGCGTCACCTTGCTGCAAATTTCATGAAGAAATTCAAAGGAAAGGTGTATACCGACAATTTATGGCCAGCATCTTTGACTTGCAGTGTGAAGAAGCACAACTACCACTTGAGGCAGTTATACATGAATCCCAAAGTGAAAGAATACTTGGAAACACACCACTCCAAGTTATGGGCCAGAAGCCAATTCAGTGAACTGAGCAAAGTTGACTATGTGCACAATAATCTAGCAGAGTCTTTCAACTCAACGATCCGGAAACTAAAGGGTCATTATGTGGTGGATTTGCTGGACAGGATAAGGATAGAATACATGCAGAAATTTCATTATCGTGCAGGAATAGCCGAGGCAAAATTCATGGGCCACATTATCATCCCTGCCGTGATGAATGAACTGAAGCAGAAAACAACAGGCTTGGAAATGAACATGACTCTTTGCTCGGGTACCACAGCAGAGATATCATATTTGGATAAAGAGAAGAGGGAATGGAGATATCCAGTGGATTTAGAAGCTAGAACTTGCAGTTGTAGGCAATGGCAGATAACTGGGTTGCCATGCATTCATGCCTTGTTTTTCATCACTTCTCTCCCAGGTCCAGCAGGGAACATTCAGCAGTATGTGCATGATTACTACTCTGTTGCAAGGTTCAAAGCCACATATGCTTATGCCTTGCCTGCTATGGAGGGAAAGCAACAATGGGACATGGTGGACCCTGGATTCAAGCTTTGCGCTCCAGTTCTGAAGAGAGCAGCAGGTAGACCAAGGAAGAGTCGAATCAGACCTCGCAGCGAAGGAGCTGGACTTGGAGCGAGGAAGCGTAAGTGCACAAGATGTGGTGGGTCTGGTCATTTCGGTAAGTACTGTGATAACACAGTAGATCCAGCGTTCGGAGAGAGTTTTGATGAAGGCTTCGATGAAAATGTTGGTCAGCAGCCGGTTGCCTCAACAGATGATGAAAATGATGGACACAGCCAGTTGCATCAGATGAGGATTTTGACGAGGTTCGAAATGATGATGGTCAACAGCCGCATGATTTTGACGATGATCCAAAATATCCTCCAAATAATGATTCAAGTGAGGCTCCAAATGATGATCCAAGTGAGGCTCCAAATAGTGATCATGGTGATCCAAGTGAGGCTCCAAATGGTGATCCAAATGATGATCATGGTGATCCAAGTGAGGCTCCAAATGATGATCCAAGTGAGGCTCCAAATGGTGACCAACCTTCTGTTGTTGTGAGTTCTGCTAGGTATGTAAATCTTGCAAGGGTCAAATACTACTGTACATTTATGGGTCACTTGACATGATCTCATTACCCTTTATGTTTTGCACAGCTCTGTGATAGGTTTGAAGAAGATGCACAAGGTACCGACAACCAAGAGGAGAAGAGAAGAAGCAATGAGCACAAGGTGCACGAGGAGCAAAGTGATGGCAAGAAGCTCAAGGAACAGACAGAAGCCCGAACGCTATATATGAATAATTATGAAACATTATGAATAATGTTGTATTTCTGTTGGATGGTGTTGGACCTATGTTAGAACTATGTTTGACATGATGTTTAAATGTGTTGGATGATGTTTGAATGAGCACATGGTTTTTCCTTTTTTTGATTTTTTTGAATTTTATTTTGCTCATTTGAATTCTGGTCAAACCTAACTTTGACCAAGATTTAAACAAGTCTAAAACATCAAAATGAATAACTAAGCCTGGATCCTTCTTAGTCAATCCAAAATGAAGTTGTGGTGAGGTTTTTGAAATTTTCATGAAAAATGTGCTAAAATGAGGGGTCCAAAGGTAGGGTAAACGGCCTCATTTCTAAGCAAGGTTTTTTCCGACCTTATCTAAATCAGCCAAATAACTTTCCTAAACATATATTCTATATATTCTATATATACAGACTATGTGCGCTGGTTTTTCCATTTTTTGATTTTTTTTAATTTGTTTTGCTCATTTGAATTCTGGTCAAACTTAACTTTGACCAAGATTTAAGCAAGTGTAAAACATCAAAATGAAAAACTAAGCCTGGATCCTTCTTAGTCACTCTAAAATGAAGCTGTGGTGAGTTTTTTGAAATTTTCATCTTTATTTCCCCAAAACACTTCTCTTCACTTCATACAAGAGAGTTTGAGATACTCGAGATATCATACAATACACATGAACTTATCGTTTAAATGTATGTAAACCTTGTTTATCAACTTAAATCGTTAGTATATGACATAAGAAGACTATGTGTGCAGGTTTTTTATTTTTCTGATTTTTATTTAATTTATTATGCTCATTTGAAGTCTGGTCAAACATAGCTTTGACTGCCCAAACCCCTCCCAAACCCCGCTAACCCTAGCGCTGAACCAGGACCGCTCATCTAACCCTAACGCTGAACAAGGGCCGTCGATCTAACCCTTCTAGAAGGAATCTGTGGGGAGGAGGGGAGCGATCCGCGAGATGCAATGTGATTGGCTGGGAGACTCTTTTTTTTAAACAAATATCGGGCGCGCTGGATGGACCGTTGGGCCATCTCGTTGTCTGGGCCTGAGACCGCAGTAATTAGCCCGTCTCAGCCTTTCCAGACCTTGCATGCATGCATGGGAGGTGGCGACGTGCATAGGCTGCGACATGGGTTTGCATGCGTGGGAGGCTGCGACGTGCATGCATGCGAGCGAGGCGAGCGAGGCGCGCTAGGCGCGCTAGGCTAGTGAGGCCAGCTAGGTGGTTCAGGGCAGCGAGTCAGATGCACCATCCGGTCAAAGAGCTATGCAGTGATTCAAATGCACGCACGCGCCCCATGCATCGTTTTTGTGCAAAAATTTAAGAGTGCAAAGCGTAACTGACACACACACGCGCCCGGATACCCACACGCGTTCAGATTCACACACGCACCGTTCTCATCCTTTCCATCTTCCTCTCCCACCCACAGGCCTATAAATGGGGTGCCTATCTTCCTCTCCCACCCATAAGCCAGATCCGATCCATTCTCTCCAACTCAAACACCCAATTGACTGAGCCCTCCCCAAGCGAGACCATGCAGTTCAACGGGCCGACCTTCAGCCGTCCGCCTGTCGTGCCGGAGCTGCGCTACCCACCGGGCGTGCTCGTGGAGAGGGAGCTCCGTCTGTGGGCTATTTCAAGGTGGAGGGGTTCCGTCGAACTCACCCGCGCCTTCCTCAGAGCCGGCTATGCCCACCTCCCACGAGGCTCGCCGAGGATGTTCACCCTCAACGAGGTTCGTGACCGCGGCGGCATCCTCCTACTGCTCACTGTCACCTTCACCAACCCGTTTGACGCACGCGAGCTCCTCGGCCAAGTCTTTTGGTGCGGCTGCGAGGCCATCTTCTTCACCGTCTACAACATCTACACCAACTACGAGAACATCTTCCCCACTCCAACCGGGATGCACTCCCTTCCCTACGACAACGACGAGGAGGTGTGAAGATGAAGACGGTGTTCAAGGGGCGCGCGCGGCCAAAGTGGAAGGAGGAGGTCAAGATGAAGAATGTCTTTTATTTGTTGCTTTTCTATGTCGTGTCGTGTCGTGTCATGTTTCGTCATGAGTCCGTGAACTATCCATGAACTTATTATCCTTATTGTAATGGTACTTGTGTTGCATCTTATCTAAGTTATTTATTAGGGTTTATTATGTGTGTTAAAAAATGTTCATGCCCAAACATATAATTTCTTCCCTAAACCAAGTCATGAAGCTCGAGAACTTGTGGTTTTCATTAATGAAAATTGGAGGGGGTGAGAAGCCCACCGTTTCATTCAAAAAAAAGTCATGAACTAACATGCAAATTTATTTCCTTTAAATCCTAAACCAAGTGCCACTCTAACACTAAACCAAGTGCCACTCTAACCAAAATTTCAGTGCAAACATATGTTTTCAACATTCCAACCCTCCAAAATTTCAGTGCAAAACAAAGGAAAACCACTCTCACGCGTGTGCAAACATTCACGGTCTCACTATTTTTTTTGACAAATTTCGCAGTCTCACTATGTATACCTTCCTTCCCTACCCATGTCAAACTCTTGCCATCTCTCCTAGCGGTTACCAGCGCAGCCCTAAACACCACAAACCCACACGGTCCATGGTTCGAGTCCCCATCCACACCAATTTTTTGTGCATTTTCCACCCTTCATTTTTTAGACAAATTAGTTTTTACTCAATGTCCTTAAAAATGTTCATTTATTTTGGCACTAGGTGTAAACCTCTACCAGAGCTGAGGCACATTTTCCATGACATTTTGGTATTTGATTTAAATCACGGTGTATTTGAATTGGATTACTTAAATTGCTATTAAATATTTAACAGCTCCAAAAAATTTCTAACCTTAATTGTTTGGCTCTGGAATAATTCATTAGCTGCATTTCATTGATCAAAAGTTTCTGAATTCCTCATATCTTCTCCTTTTTTTCAACATATTTAAATGTTGATCACTTCTTCTTTTTTTCAACATTTAAACAACTTTGACCAACATTTAAACTAGGTGAATTTCTCATACAATTTCAAGATTACAAATTCCTCCATAATTCATGCCTTTCCATACATTTTCAACATTACAACCAGTGCGATTACCATACCTACAAATGCCCAAAAGTATTTGCAAATGGGTATTGGTAGTGCTTGATCTTCAAGCTTCCTAACCTTCTTCTTCAACATCCTAAGCTCAACAGCTAGCTCTCTGTCAGTGCGTGCTTCGCCCTCCATCTCTTCTTTCGGAGCTCATGCTACGGCCACTGCGGTTCGGGGCAGCATGCGCAACCATTCTTCATGCTCTTCTTGCAGTTCATTTATCAGAGTCTTGGCCAGAGCATCGACCCAAAGAAAGAAGCATGTCACCTGCATGAACACGGAACAGATCAACCCATTGCTCAAAGATCCCGACCACAAAAATGGTGCAATTGCCCCGATTCTTACCCCATTCTCGCTGCACACGTAGAACGGACGATTCTGGTTCCTCGATGTGTGAGAAACCCTCCGATCAACGCTCGCCTGGCACCGCGGACAGACGAAGACATGCATCTCCACACGCGCCCGGCTCCGCATCCGTGAGGTGGCGCGGGAGCTTGCGGAAGACATGGAGCTCGAAGCCGAACGGGATCTCAACGCCGCCGCGCCCTCCACAGCTAGCTTCCCACCGTCGCGCCCTCCACAACTAGCTTCCCACGCCGTCGTGCTCTCGCTCTCTCCCGTGGTCAGGGTCGTGCTCTCTGTCGCCGTGGTCACCGCCGCTGTCGCCCGCTTATATAGCACACCCGCAACGGCTGTATGCTCAACGGCTCTCTGCTGGGTCCCGCAGGCCACGCATGCAACGGTCTGAATAAAATTGGATGCCTCTGCCGCCTGGTCCCACCTGTAAGGGCCGAGTCAAAACGTTGACCTGACGAAGACGCCAAAGTTCACAGAACAAGTCGGTGCGCACGGACTAGGGGCAAAACTAAGCACAATTTGCATCTGTGGGCAAAACTAAGCACAGAGACACCACTGAGGGCAAAAGGATAATTAACCCTTTATTCTAGGCTTCAGCGATGTGCGTTCAGTTGGAAGAGACGTTCCCGTCGACTACAATCATGGGACGTGCCGGCTCGTTCTTTCGGTGGTGCTCGTTGGGATAGGACATGCTCGTGTATGTGAGCGACTTGGATTGTACTGTGTTTCACTTTTTCTATGGAACCGCTTGACGTAGTGATTGTTGTCAACAGGGACTATGCTAAAAAAGACAGCGGTTGAAAAAACAGAACTGACACATGCAAATCAATGACACACTTCCCTTTTCTCCTGTTGGTCTCTCGGAACTTTGTATTTCCGTTCATTTGCAATGAAAAGGGGTCATGCCCGGTTCGAGAAAAAAAATCAATGACACACACGTTGTAGGCTGAAAATCACCACGTGCGGGTCTCATCCCATCACCTGTCACCGTCAGGTTCCCAGTCAGCAGGCTAGCCATGCCACCGGTGCGATCTCCGCTCAGGGAAATAAATATATCGGAGAGCGACGCCCGGATCAGCGTGTCTACTGCTGTTTCGTCGTCCTCCACCCTGTCCTCCTGTGCCATTGGCCAATCAGCTCCGCCTCCTCATCCAAGAACCCGCACGCAGGAAACAAAATCCTACGCGGCGGAGCCGTCCAAGAACCCGCATCCCATCCATCCCCCGCGCGTCGAGGCCACTGCACAGGAGGAGAAGAAGGAGCTGCGCGGTGGCGGGGCCATCCGATCCGGCCGCCGGCCGCGCCGGAACCAATCTGAGGAGCTCGCGATCGCGGCCATGGAGGGAGGGATGGGGGGCGGAGGCGGGGGCGGGCAGCAGGAGCTGTCGGCGGACAACGTGCGCGGGATAGTGCTCGCGCTCCTCTCCAGCGGCTTCATCGGCTCCAGCTTCATCATCAAGAAGAAGGGCCTCCGCCGCGCCGCCGTCTCCTCCGGCATCAGCGCCGGTCCGTCCGTCCGTTCCCCCCTCGACGCCATCTCTCCTTTCTTCAGAGTTTGTTTCATCCTCTGAAAATGTCCTCTGTTTTTTTGCCCTTTTTTGCCTCCCGTGCAGGGGTGGGTGGGCACTCCTACCTCCTGGAGCCCCTATGGTGGGTGGGCATGATCACCAGTGAGCTTCTTTTCCATAGTTTAAAATTCCAAGT
This sequence comes from Triticum aestivum, assembly GCF_018294505.1. Classification (NCBI taxonomy): domain Eukaryota; kingdom Viridiplantae; phylum Streptophyta; class Magnoliopsida; order Poales; family Poaceae; genus Triticum; species Triticum aestivum. The sequence goes on from NC_057795.1 coordinate 582,866,121, forward strand.
GTGCCAAATGGAGCTCAATTCTTAGCTTTCTGAAACCAAATTCTGTGTTCTTCTCTTTTCTCTTCTCAGTGATCGTGGGAGAGATCGCCAATTTCGTGGCGTACGCCTTCGCACCGGCGGTGCTGGTTACTCCTCTGGGAGCACTGAGCATAATCGTCAGGTGTGCACCACATACACCACAAGCCGTGGTTTTAATCTGCAATCCTGAAATTCAGATGTGATGCTGAAGGTGCGTGTTCTTCCTTGTCCAGTGCAGTGCTGGCCCATTTCATCCTGAACGAGAGGCTGCACGCGCTGGGGGTCCTCGGCTGCGTGATGTGCATCGCGGGGTCCATGGTGATCGTCATCCACGCGCCGCTGGAGCAGGAGATCACGTCTGTCAAGGAGATTTGGCACATGGCAACACAACCATGTGAGGGTTGTCAGTTTATCATGATGATCATGGGTGCCATTTTAGCTCACTGTTGGTTGTAGGAAGCGCGATCGAATAACCGAGGGTTTTCTTCATGTTCCTCTGCAGCTTTCTTGCTATATGTTGCTTCGGTTATAGTCCTGGTCTCTGTGCTGGTGTTCCATTTCTCCCCTCTCTGGGGGCAGTCGAACGTCTTGATCTACACGGCCATTTGCTCTTTGATGGGTTCTCTTTCGGTAATATCGCTCGCTTTTAACACCAGTTTCTGATGTATAACAGTTTATATGCCATCACCGATTTTTTATTTTAGCCTTCACGACGAAGGTTCTGACCCTTTCTCCTTACGCAGGTTATGAGTGTTAAAGCTCTTGGTACATCCTTGAAGTTGACTTTTGAGGGGACGAATCAGTTAGCATATCCCGAGACGTGGTTCTTTATGCTTGTCGTGGCTATTTGTGTTCTGACACAGATGAATTACCTCAACAAGGTTTGTTTGAGTGCATTATGTATATTCAGTAATCAGTTATTTATAATTTGTATCCTTATGGTAAATGCCATCAAGCAACAGCTTTTCGAAGATTGATTCATTAGTACTCCCTACAGTTCTTTAGAGCTTGCTTTGGACATCAAAAGTGTCTCCAAAAGTCAATCACTAACTTTTATCGCAGCATATTAATACAACCTGACATTATTATGATATTATGCTAGTACCTTGCAAAACAAATCTACTCATATGATTTTCATATGTCCCATCTACATATTTTAGAAGATCGTCGGCAGTCAAAGTTTCAGATCTCTGTTGTATGTTCAAAGCAACATGTTTTGCAGAACTAGGAGTATGAACATCAAATTTGAATGCTTGGACTGTCCCTGAAGCAATAGAGATAACCGTACTATCTTTTGTCTTCTTTCATGATAAGTTGAAAGTGCTGTTGCTCTTTAGCTCAAGTTATGCCAATATACTTGTTCATTAGGATAAGGGCTAGGGAGGGTCATACTGTATTCAAATCATTGCTCCGTATGTTACAAGTCGCATTTTGTCATTCTTCTCAGCAACCATATAGATATCTAAAGAGAAGAATCGGAGGATTATGATAATTGTGTAGGGGTATATTGTTTGTGCATGTAGGAACCTACTTAAATATGTGTTTCTTAAGAATTCTGTACTAGCCTTAATTTCTAATTTCATATCTGTATTATATTTGTTATGGCCTCTTCTGTGAGCATGTTCGTTTGCAAGTTCTACTGTATTGGCAGCCTCCAATGTAGTAATTGTTCCTTTTTTGCAGGCACTTGATACATTTAACACGGCAGTTGTATCACCAATTTATTATGTGATGTTTACATCATTGACAATACTCGCAAGCATCATAATGTTTAAGGTAAAATTTTGTTCTGTTCTGCCGTTCATCCCTCAAAAGGTGTGAATTGTTTATTAGGTAATTATTGGCACCACTTGGAGAGACTTGTTGCCATTTGTATCTCGTCCACACCTGAAATGTAGTATCCTAAGCTACTGGGACTACAGCTTAGCATAAATTTTGGCTTACTCCGTAGCTCTATCCTGCAACAGTTTAGTAATGCTAAGAACAACCTTCAACACAATGCCATGCTCTGCTAAGCACCACTATGTGGGCATATTAAATTTTGTGAAAAAAGCATATGAGCTAACCGAACTTCTTACTGTATCATAATGATAAACGCAGGATTGGTCTGGTCAGAGCCTTGGAAGCATTACTTCTGAAATATGTGGCCTGATTGTCGTGTTGTCTGGTACCATCTTGTTGCATGTCACCAAGGATTACGAAAGGATCCCGCAATCGAGAAGTATGTAACCCTGACTGAACTCCCACCTTTTTCACCATATATTCAGGTTTTCTTGAGTCGATGCTCATAAGTCATAACACCCCATTGTTTCGTCGTGAAGTAGGCCTTTACGCACCGTTGTCTCCCACGTCAGCAACAAGATTGAACGGAGAACTACTGAGGCATGTCGAAGAGGATGTGAGGAGAACCGACGACGAAGAGAAAGTCTTGAGACGGCAGGAGATGTACTAGGCATTGGAGGATGGCAGCGATGGATGCTGTGATCAACACATTGCCGGCCACTCCATTGTGTTGTGTTGGCCTGTACATAATTGGGTATTGCAGAAGCTGGGAGATACGGTATCCGGGAGACGGCGGAGTTTCACCAGATAGGATCTGTGCACAGATTGTTGCCAAGTTTTCTTCTCCTCATCCATAACTTTTTCTTTTTGATTTTTTTAGTTTTGTCCACAACATTTCTTCCTCTTCTTCTTGTACAGTTTGAGTTTGTTGACTTGTTCGGAGCGATCAGGCGGAGCTTTCATGTATCTGAACTGTGAATCTTGTACATCCTTTTAGCGCCGTTCTTGTAGAATTCCGATTTTCGGCTTTTGTTTCACCGTCACCCTTGTTTGAGGATCCAATAATTTGTCCAAGAAAAAGATTTATGATCAGTTTGGAACATGGATCTTTTTTTACAGTCTCGTTTGAGACTTTGCAAGATGGAATTACGTTTCCTGATTTCTGTGGGATGTGGGTTATCAAAAGGGGTGTGCTACGCGTTGGTTGGCGGATCTTTTTAAAAGATCTGCCACCTCGCGAGCCGTCCAATTCGTTGATGGAGCTGTCCGTATTGTTCTTTTTTTATTTTCGCAATAAGACTTTTGTTGCGGAATTTTATATTTCTGCAACAAAATATTTGTGACAAAACATTCTCTCTAATTTCTGCAACAAGGTCCTTGTTGCAAAATGTTCTTGTCTCTAATTTTCTGCAACAAAAATCATGTTGCACAACCTCCTCCTTTTCTTTTCTAATCTTCTTTTCTATATTTTTTGCAACAAGACCCTTGTTGCAAAACCTCCTCTTTTTAAATTTCCTGCAATAAGACATGTGTTGCACAACCTCCTTTTCTCTAATTTTTTACAACAAGACCATTGTTGTTGCGAAGGCATCTCCGCCGCATCTAATATTCTGCAACAAGGCCCATGTTGTAAAAATTGCTACAACATCTTCGGCCGCTCGCGCACTTGCGCAATCGTCGCTCACTTCCTTTGGTTCTGCAACAACTCCGCTGTTGCAGAAAGAAGACGAGAGAAGTGTGTATGGTCCAGTAGGCCATGTGTCGAGCAAGGAAGCGGCGGACGCCTTCCATCCTCTGGACAGCCGGCTAGCTTAAGGCCCCCCTTCAAAAAAAGAATATTGTGTTGTTGAGGGGGGGAGGGGGGGGGGGGCAACCGCCCCAACCTTGGATCAATTTCTAAAGGATTTTTTTAGGAGGGCGTAGATTATATATTTTTAGCATCTGGCCCCTTCAAACACTGATATATTTGTGTGTTTGCGCCTAGTGATTTTTGGCTAGCTCCGTCATTGGTGCCGGGGATTGATATGTTCAGTGTGCAATTCAACTGAAATTTCTGTGCTATTTGCTACGGAATTAGGATGATTTGAGTAGAGTAATTTATACAACGTGTGTTGTGCTTCAGGACTATGCTGAACATGCCGACCATTTCAGTTGCAAATGTTTTCTTATCAATCTCTACTACTTAAAAAGAACATAAAATTCTCATTGGACCTGTCTTCCCATCACCTCTTCGTCCAACATTTCATGTATATGATAATCAATCATCTTAATTTACTTACGTTCCGAACCAATTCCGCTTTAATTTACTTAACAAAGTTCTAATCAAAATATCAAAGTTCTAGTCAAAACATAAGGCAATCACGGGCAGAATTTGCTGAACATTTATTTACACAAATCGCATTATTATTGACAGGTAAATCCCAAACTAACGTACTAAAATATTTATATCCCGTTGCAACGCACTGACATTGTTCATAATTCTAATCAACAACAAAAAAAAGTTGCACATTCGGTTCGTTTTTCTGCTGGGACTATGATCCGCCCATTTACCTTCGCACGCATCTCCAGGCAACCGCGTGACGTAGTAAACCCTACTCTCTCTTCCCGGTCCCACCCGCCAGCCGCACTACGGCACAAGCTGCTGCTTCTTCTTCTTCGTTCCCGTCCCCTGCGCTCGCGGCGGCGGCGGCGGCTTTCCACGGTAAATCTCGGGGCAGGATCCGTTGAATAATTTTGGACAAGTCTTGGAGTATGTTGTAGCCTTGTAGATCCGAACCAGGGATCCTTGTTTAGGGAGCCTTAGTCCACGCCGCCCGACCTCGCCGTCGTCGCCTGGAACCGAAATTTCTTTGTGGGGATGGGGTCGATTCCATCCAGCTTTTTCTTCGTGGAATCTGGCAAGTTTCATTGTTGTTTCGGTGGGCAATCTCCCTGAGAGCAGATTGATCGGTGGGCAATCGCCATTAGGATACAGTTCAGCTACTGGGTCCATCAGGGAGTAGACACAACTGCTTATTTACCATTGAGTCTACTCCAGGCGTAGTATATCATATAAACATTCAGTGCATTTCTACTGGTTATTCAACCTATTTGTGACCGCTGAATGACCAATCTAAGACTCTAACTATATGTATGTAAGGATCAAGGTAGTACAATATAATGTACTGGATAGCAGTTGAGTTATCATGCCCAGCCCAGGTCAGCAATGTGATCTCTAAACAAGGCGATATGTGCATAGAAAAATCCAAAACTGTAGTACATGTATCAGGTAACAGGTGATATGTGCAAGCCCATATGACCAATCGATCCCTTTTTTGGAGAATTTCTTATTTAACTTGTATTCTCCGGAGGTGTCTCAATCTTAACATTGTATGGCATTTCTCTTGCTTTAGTATTCTTTTGCTAGATGTACGAGATTTCTCTTGCTTTGCTATCCTCCTTTTGCTCCTTGTGTCTGCCTTTGACATTGCAGATGCTTGAACTTTACTCTAATGTTCTGTTTGCCTGCCGCATTTTCAGTTTTCTTTGCCGTGGAAGTTCATACCCACTAGATGGGGAAGGCAAAGCGTGCTTCCATATTTATCAGGCTCGTTTCAGCAGCTGGGACTGGTTTTTTCTATGTGAAGCGCAAGAATCCTCGGCGGATTACAGAGAAGCTTGAGTTCAGGAAGTATGATCCTCGTGTAAACAAGCATGTTCTATTTACGGAAGCCAAGATGAAGTGAGACAGTGCAGCCTTTTTTTTTTCTTGACATAAGACCTCCACTGTTCATTTTCGTTGAAGACAATGCTACCTTTATTAGTTTGTTCCAGATTCGAGAGTTTCATGTGGGCACCAAATCAGCATGGATCTTGCTCTGCCTGCCTGTTTATTTGTATTCTAAGTTTGTAACTGAAATGAGCTGCAAGCCTGCAAAAGTACTGCCCATCTAGTGTTGTGATGATTATCATGTGGATGCTTGGTTCTGAAACTTAAAGCAGCCACAGATGAAGGGTAGAGGGTCTGAACCACCAAGATAAATGTAAGTTTTTTCTTTCCTTTTATGTTCTTTTCCTTTCCTGTTTAATACCTGAAATATTTATGCTGTCTCCGCAACCGAGTATCAGATAGCTGAGAGGCATGATTTGCTATTACTGTTTATGTTTCATGATTCAAGTATGAACTCTGAACAATGTTCTTTTGTGTGGATGACATCATATATCAACAAACAAACAATACATCATACATCTTGTGAAAAAAAGCAGGCTGTCGATCCTTGACCATCTTCAGAATTAGCATTGGCAAGTAGCTAACTGTCTAATTCTAAAAGGTCAGGTACTAACTTTCTGTGTCCTCAGACGCATGAAACTGCTCGGCCGCTGTGAAGCTACTACTTGCTTCACCCCAGCTCTGCAAGCATATCCTGGAGCTAGGATCATAGTCCCACAGTCCGGACGCTGTCTGTCGCCAGAGTTTCTTCTTCCTCCCGTTTACCCAGTTATTGTGGATGATGAAGCACCCAAGGTTCCTGCAAGCCAAGCGCAGATCGTGCCTCTCCCAAAGTCCCTTGTAAGCTCCATTGGGAAACTTGTCCCGGTCCAGGAACACAACAGTGAGGTTCGTGCTAGGCTCTAAGCATCTGTCATCGCCGAGGCGGTTCACACCCCCCTTCCCACACAAGACGTCATAGAAGCTTGGCTGCTCTGATGAGTTTGATTTGGCCGCGTGCTTCACTACCATATCCATTGTGGTGATGGTGGCGCTGTCTGATCGGGCGTAGTAGAAACCCGAATTTAGGCGGCGTGGCATGTTTATTGGCCCTGTCAACAACGAACAATGAGAATTCTCAAACACACTGTTCTTTTTAGGTATTTTGTTTCTTGAATGGAAATTGGCACAATGCTGTAAGGTGTAAAATGTGCAAAAAATTCTAACACACGATTTAGATAAGAACACTGTTATCCACCACCAGAAGAAACATTAGCAAAAACAAATTTGTAACCACAATCACTAGGAGGTAAAAGGTCACCTGTCTCATTGAATTCATCTGATTGTGCTGCAAATGTTGCTGGTCCAAGAGAATACAGGAACTTCACTGGATTTCGAAACCAATAGACATCAACATCACTCAGCAGCACATTGTACCCCATCCTTATAATCTCCAGAACAATGCACGATTTAACCTTCGTCACTCGCTTAAAACACTGGGTTCCAAAGTGGCAGTCATCAAAACTGACGTTCTTTGGCGACGTTGGATCTCTGAAAACTGGCAAACCCTAGAATTAGGGATTGAGAAATTTGAGCATAACTGGGAGTTTTGAAAAGGAAAATATAACTACAGAAAACAAGAAAAAACTAAATGATAGAATGAAATCAAGTTCATCATTACCTGCAAGACGGCGAATTCGTATGTCTCTTGATCTAGAGCACAGACTACAAAATTGGTGACTCTGAGATGGCGCAAGCGGCACACCCAGCTCATGAGCATGTCCCTGTAACTTGCCCCAGCTACACCAAGAACAACAGACCGATTCTCATCTGTTACAAACTGAAGGAGCATTTCTAGAGAATATGGAGCATCAGCTGCCTCCGGGTTTTCTGAAGAATAGCTTGGCAGATGGTCAGACAAGCAGTTGTTCTCTTTGTTCCATGGCTTACCAAACCCTTCATGGGTATTCTGTTCTCTACCTATGACAAAATTTGAGAAGCTAGGCTCCTCAACTTTGCTCAACATGTAATCTTCAGAATGCTTTACCACTTCATACAGCATGGAAAAAGAATGATGATGTCCTCCTGGCGGACGATGGCAATACGACCCATAAACCGAAGCGAGATGGCGATTGACACCGCTCTCCCATGATCCATCAGGTAATCTACCGCTGCTACTCAAACCAGCGCCGCGCTTTGCGGTGAAATCTTCGGGGTATAGCCCAAGAACTAGACTGCTTGCATCGAAGACGAGTCTCGTTTCAGATGACAGAACCTCATGGGCCAGCCACCAGCTGTGCGCCCCTCTTCCATACAGAAAGGAAGGCACAACTCCTGCTAGCAATGGACGGCCCGGATTGTTCCACGCGAGAACGAGCCCCCTGTCGCTGCCATCTGCTGCCCATTTGCCAGCCTGAATCTCCTCTAGCTAATGTAATTGATCAAATGAATATTTCGTTATCATTTAGTAGAACAACTTGGAGTTTTCTACGAATCTAAGATTGCCGTTGATAGAAGGATGGACGAAAAAGTACCATCGCACTGTGGGCGAGATTGTAGGGGAAGCTGGAAACGTTGCGTGACATTGAAACGAGGAGCCAATCACGGTCAATTCTGCTGAGATCTGTCAGTAATGTGACGGCTTCGGGGAGCAGAACGACTTCGGCGTCGACGAGGACGCAGATGTCGGAGTCGGCGGCGGCTTGCGCCCTTGCGATCATGGAGTGGAAGAATGGCGTCCCCATGAACCTGAAACCAGGAGAGTAGGTGCAGCTCAGTTCGAGCAGCTTACAATACATTGCGGACTGAACAAACTGCGCGAGTTAAATTTGCGAGGGCGCCCGTACGAGGAATCGACGGCGGCCTCGACGGTGACCCGGCGTCCGAGCCGCCCGGCGAGCGCGAGCGTCGACGGGTGGGAGCCGAGGAGCACGACGGTGACGTCCCACGGGAGCGCCAGCCACGACCGCACCGCCAGCTCCTGCCGCGCGGGCGAGCCGTCGGGCGGGCGGAGCGGCGCCGAGAAGATCGTGACCCTCGGAGCGGCGGTCCGGAGGTCGCCTTCCTCGCGATGGTGGTGGCCGGCGCGTGCTGTGGTGGAGGAGGCGGCACGGTGGAGCAGTGCGGCGGCGAGGACGACGAAGGCGAGGAGGAGGAAGAAGAGGCATCCTGCTCGGCGGGGCGAGGTAGTAAGGCCGTCGACGCCGCGGCGCGACGATGCTCCCCGGCGGCGCGGAAGAGGAGGACGGCGGTGGCCGTGCGAAGGGAGAAACATCTGGGCGCGCGCGGGCGAGTGGGGGAGCGGGAGAAGTCAGGCATTGGCAGCTTGGGTGGGGTCTACCAGTCATTGGGGGGCGGGGAGTGAGACTGGCTTCACCGGGAAGCAAAGGTCCCGCGAAAACTGCAAGCGAGGGTGGTGCTGTAGAAATAGAGTACGATTATTGACTAGCAGGTGGGGCCAGGCCAGTCTCTTGGTGGGTAGTGTTTCTCCTATTATTATTCAAAGAAGTCCTTGATCGAACAAACTGCAACCAGAAAACGAACTGAAATATAGTAAAAAGTTCTTCATTCTCATTGATCCTTCTAAAAACATAGTCCCTCCGTAACGAAATGTAAAACCTTTTAGATCACTAAGGTCCCTCCCAATGCTCCACCTTATACAGGTGCTAAGCCTACCAACTAAGCAAAAAATCTGATGTGACATGCTAGTTAAGAAGAGAGAGAGTATTATTGTGACCCCATGAAGAAACGGTGCTAAGCACGTGTACCTAGGTGGAAGCACAATTCTGAGTCTGCAGCTAATTAAATGCATGAAGCTTAGCACCTTTGCATTGGGGACTTGAGTTGCTAAGGCATTTAATATACTTAGCACCATATCTAAGCACCTTTGCATTGGGAGGGGTCTAAGAGCATCTACAGTTGAACTCCTCAAATTGGCCGAACGGGCGCGGGGACCACTAACCAGACAGGAGAGAGAAGCAAAAAGTTGACCCAACCAGATCCCTCAAAGTCTCCTTGAATGTCCGGGCTGTCCGGCAGTCCTCATATTCATCTCATATCATTACATGCATGTGACTGGACATATATAAAAAGTGAGGGACATGACTGCATGAACGGGAAAATAGGAAGCAAAGCCGACACGCCCGGACGCGTCCGCGTGCGTTTAAGGGGCCAAATTTGTCCAGCCGGCTATAAATGCCCTAACAGCAGCATCTACACCCGGACTCCTCAAATTGACCGGACAGGCGCGGGACCACTGACCAGAAAGGAGAGAGAAGCAAAAAAGTTGACCCAACCGGATCCCTCACAGTCTTCTTAAATGACTAGGTTGTCTGACAGCCCTCGTATTCATCTCATATATGGGATGAGTATGAGGAGTACTCGGACGTGTCCGGTCAGTGGTCCCGCCTCCGCCACATAGGATTGGCCCCCCATAGAGCCTTTTCTTTCTTTATTATTTCTTTTCTTCCTCTCTCTCTTCTTCACCAATCACATGCATGTGATCGGACATATAAGGAAAAGGTGAGGGACATTGCTGCGTGAACGAAAAAATAGAGAGTCAAAGCGGACATGCCCCAAAGCTGGCCGGGTGCGTCCAAGGGCATTTAAGGGGCCAAATTTATTCAGTCCAGGTGTAGATGCTCTTAGGGCATCTACAACCGGACTCCCCAAATTGACCGGGCAAGCGCGGGGACCACTAAGCGGACAGGAGAGAGAAGCGGAAAAGCTGACCCAACCGGATCTCTGAATGCCTCCTTATATGCCCGGGCTGTCCGGCATCCATCATATTCATCTCATATATGGGATGAGTATAGGAGTGCTCAGGCGTATCCAGACAGTGGTCCTGCGTCTGCCATGTAGGATTGGGCCCCTTAAACCATTTTTATTATTATTTCTTTTATTTCTCTCTCTCTCTCTTTCACCAATCACATGCATGTGACTGGACAAATAAGGAAAAAACGAGGGACGTAGCTATGTGAATGGAAAAATAGGGAGTCAAAGCGGACACGTCTGGACGCTGACTGAGCGCGTCCGTGGGTGTTTTAAGGGGCCAAATTTGTTCAGTCCGGCTGTAGATGCCCTAAGAGCATCTACAACCGGACTCCTCAAACTGGCCGTACGGGCGTGGGGACCACTAACCAGACATGAGAGAGAAGCAAAAAGTTGACCCAACCGAATCCTTAAAGCCTCCCTGAATGTTCGGGCTATCCAGCAGCCCTCATATTCATCTCATATATGGGATGAGTATGAGGAGTGCCCGACGTGTCCGGTCAGTGGCCCTGCGTCTGAAGGAAATATGCCCTAGAGGCAATAATAAAGTTATTATTTATTTCCTTATTTCATGATAAATGTTTATTATTCATGCTAGAATTGTATTAACCGGAAACTTGATACATGTGTGAATACATAGACAAACAGAGTGTCACTAGTATGCCTCTAGTTGACTAGCTCGTTGAATCAAAGATGGTTAAGTTTCCTAGCCATAGACATGAGTTATCATTTGATTAACGGGATTACATCATTAGAGAATGATGTGATTGACTTGACCCATTCCGTTAGCTTAGCACTTAATCATTTAGTTTACTGCTATTGCTTTCTTCATGACTTATACATGTTCCTATGACTATGAGATTATGCAACACCCGTTTACCGATGGACACTTTGTGTGCTACCAAACGTCACAATGTAACTGGATGATTATAAAGGTACTCTACAGGTGTCTCCGAAGGTACTTGTTGAGTTGGCGTATTTCGAGATTAGGATTTGTCACTCCGATTGTCGGAGAGGTATCTCTAGGCCCTCTCGGTAATGCACATCACTATAAGCCTTGCAAGCAATGTGACTAATGAGTTAGTTACGGGATGATGCATTACATAACGAGTAAAGAGACTTGCCGGTAACGAGATTGAACTAGGTATTGAGATACCGACGATCGAATCTCGGGCAAGTAACATACCGATGACAAAGGGAACAACATATGTTGTTATGCGGTTTGACTGATAAAGATCTTCATAGAATATGTGGGAGCCAATATGAGCATCCAGGTTCCGCTACTGGTTATTGACTGGAGATGTGTCTCGGTCACGTCTACATAGTTCTCGAACCCGTAGGGTCCGCACGCTTAACATTCGGTGACGATTTATATAATGAGTTATCTGTTTTGATGTACCGAAGGTAGTTCGGAGTCCCAGATGAGATCGGGGACATGACGAGGAGTCTCGAAGTGGTAGAGATGTAAAGATCGATATATTGGACGGCTATATTCGGACATCGGAAAGGTTCCAAGTGATTCGGGTATTTTTCGGAGTACCGGAGAGTTACGGGAATTCGCCGGGGAGTAGATGGGCCTTATTGGGCTTTAGGGGAAAGAGAGAGGGGAGGCTGCCCCCCAGGCCTAGTCTGAATTGGACTAGGGGGAGGGGCGGCGCCCCCTCCTTGCTTCTCTTCTCTTTTCCCTTTCCTTCTCTCCTACTCTTACTACATGGAGGGTCGGCCTCTCCCACTCCTCCACTCCTTTATATACGTGGCCAGGGGGCACCCACAGACACACAAGTTAATCTGTTGATCTCTTCTAGCCGTGTGCGGTGCCCCCTCCACCATATTCCACCTCGATAATATTGTAGCGGTGCTTAGGCGAAGCCCTGCGTCGGTAGCATCATCAACACTGTCATCACGCCGTCGTGCTGACGGAACTCTCCCTCAAAGCTCTACTAGATCGGAGTTCGTGGGACGTCATCGAGTTGAACGTGTGTTGAACTCGGAGGTGCCGTGCGTTTAGTACTTGGATCGGTCGGATCGTGAAGACGCACGACTACATCAACCGCGTTGTGCTAATGCTTCCGCTTACGATCTAAGAGGGTACATGGACGCCACTCTCCACTCTCCTTGTTATGCATCACCATGATCTTGCATGTGCGTAGGAAATTTTTTGTAATTACTACGTTCCCCAATAGTGGCATCAGAGCCAGGTTTATGCATAGATGTTATATGCATGAGTTGAACACAAGTGAGTTGTGGGCAATACAAGTCATACTTCTTACCAGCATGTCATACTTTGGTATGGCGGTATTGTTGGATGAAGCGGCCCAGACCGACTTTACGCGTACGCCTACGCAAGACTGGTTCTACCGATGTGCTTTGCACATAGGTGGCTGGCGGGTGTTAGTTTCTCCAACTTTAGTTGAATCGAGTGTGGCTACACCCGGTCCTTGAGAAGGTTAAAACAACACTAACTTGACGAAATATCGTTGTGGTTTTGATGCGTAGGTAAGAACGGTTCTTGCTCAGCCCGTAGCAGCCACGTAAAACTTGCAACAAGAAAGTAGAGGACGTCCAACTTGTTTTTGCAGGGCATGTTGTGATGTGATATGGTCAAGACATGATGCTAAATTTTATTGTATGAGATGATCAGGTTTTATAACAGAGTTATCGGCAACTGGCAGGAGCCGTATGGTTGTCGCTTTATTGTATGCAATGCAATCGCCCTGTAATTGCTTTACTTTATCACTAAGCGGTACTGATAGTTGTCGGTGTCAAAACCGGCGGATCTCGGGTAGGGGGTCCCGAACTGTGCGTCTAAGGCTAATGGTAACAGGAGACTAGGGACACGATGTTTACCCAGGTTCGGGCCCTCTCGATGGAGGTAATACCCTACTTCCTGCTTGATTGATCTTGATGATATGAGTATTACAAGAGTTGATCTACCACGAGATCAGAGAGGCTAAACCCTAGAAGCTAGCCTATGGTATGATTGTTTTCATTGTGTCCTACGGACTAAACCCTCCGATTTATATAGACACCGGAGGGGGCTAGGGTTACACAGAGTCGGTTTATAGAGAAGGAGATCCACATCCGAATCGCCAAGCTTGCCTTCCACGCCAAGGAGAGTCCCATCCAGACACGGGACGAAGTCTTCAATCTTGTATCTTCATAGTCCAACAGTCCGGCCAAAGTATATAGTCCGGCTGTCCGGATACCCCCTTATCCAGGACTCCCTCAGTAGCCCCTGAACCAGGCTTCAATGATGATGAGTCCGGCGCGTAGATTGTCTTCAGCATTGTGAGGCGGGTTCCATCTCCGAATACTTCAAGATAAATTCCGAACACAAGGACCGTGTCCGGCTCTGCAAGATAAATTCCATATACCGCCGTAGAGAGAATAATAATCCACGAACCCAATCTGCTGACAACTCTTCGTAGTGTGGCATCACACCACGGGTCGGCAATTATTCAAACCGTTCTTTACAACCTGCTTCCGCACACAGCGCGAGGTGGTTTCTTTGGCACTTCTTGTCAAAGCGGAGATCGTGTCCCCTTATCGCGAGATCTCCATCAATACAGGTATGGGTAACCCAACCAGCGCCATCAATCGAGGTGCCTGGAAAAATAAGAGATTTCGAGAGGTAAGTGGGGAGGGCACATCCTGCATCGCCTTTATAAAGGGACAAAGATCTCCCGTTTTCACCTACACCTTCTTCCTCCTTTGCTCATCCATTCTCGCACCCTTGAGCTCCAGCGCCCAAGTACTCACCTTCTCCATAGGACCGCAACATGTCTAGAGCGGGATGCAAGTGGATGGCCTCCTCTGTCACAGAAGAGAACATCACCAAGCTTCGGGAGGCTGGATACCTGGCCGAGAGCATCGCGCACAGGCTTCCAGCAGAGGGACAGATTACCCCCACCCCGAAGTCTCGGGAGAGAGTAGTATTTCTCCCTCATTTCGTCTGTGGACTAGGATTTCCACTCCACCTATTTGTCCGTGGGCTCATGTACTACTACGGGCTAGATTTTCATGATCTGGCCCCGAATTTCGTCCTCAACATCTCGGTGTTCATCGTCGTGTGCGAGGCCTTCCTCCGCATCAAACCTCACTTTGGCCTGTGGTTGAAAATCTTCTGCGTGAAGCCGAAGATCATGAGCAGCCAACAGGCGGAGTGCGGAGGTGCCATGGTGGGCAAGATGCCCAACGTCACATGGCTTGACGGCTCCTTCGTGGAGACCATAAAAGGGTGGCAATCAGGGTGGTTCTACATCACTGAGCCGCACGACGCCAACTGGGTGGCAGCCCCCAAATTCAGATCCGGAATCCCCATGCGGCTCACTTCTTGGGAGAAGAAGGGCTTGGCCTGGCGCGAACCCACGAAGCTGACCGGACTCGAGACCTGCATCCGAAGTATGAGGGACAAGAATATCAAGCTTGTCAACATGGTCCAGGTCATGCTCATTCGCCGGATTCTCTCGTGTCAGAGACGAGCATTTGATATGTGGGAGTTCGACCCGGCCGAACACCAGATGCTGCTGGAGCTCTTTGACACAACGCACAAAGAAATCTGGAAGGTGTTGTTCAAGACCGGCGAAGTTCCTCCTCCCCTTTCCGAGGACCGTGGGCTCAGCGCAAAGCGCCTTGCCAGTCTGGTAAGTCCTCTGACTATTACAAGATGTTCCTTTAGTACAATCGGGGGAGGATTTTTAAGTCACCATGCTGACCAAACATGATTAGGTGGAGACGGCGGAGCGGATTGACTGTCTGACTCCATTGCCCGAGGACCCCGTAGACGCACTCCTAGCGCCTTACAAGGTGCCGGAGAAAAAGGTTGAAAAGAAGGCCACGGGGACCCGGAAGGGTCTTCGGCGCGAGGCCGCATCCGACGCCTCGCCAGAAGAGGACAAGGCGCACTCCTCCCATGAAGGGGAGGAGAGGAAGAGGAAGGCTGCCTCAACTGAGGGGCCCGAAGGGTCCAAGAAGGCGGCCGCGGGGACCAGAAAAGGTCTCCGGCGCAAGGCCGTGATAGAATCATCATCCAAAGATGACGAGGAAGATTCCCCCTCCCCCCTCCCCCCGAAGACGGGGGGAAACATGAAGAAAATCCCCCTCCCCGTACTAGGGAGGAGAAGAAAAGGAAGGCCGCCCTGTCGGGGGAGGCCGGGATGCCGAAGAAGGGAAATGCGTCCCTTCCAGATCACTCCACTACCGCCGCTTACAGCGATGAGGAGTGGCTGCCCAGGGGCAAACCCCGGGCGAGGTCGTAAGTATCCGCATTCCATAATACTTTTTTGTGCGACTTTGACCTCGTGGTTTGTAGTGACGCCGAACACGTATATGCAGTCCGGACGGGTCCAATCTCGGGGTGTCCTCTTCGGAGGAGTCTCTGGACGAGTCGGATATGAACTCACTCCCGACGTCCACCTCCCCACGACCTGCGGATGACACCGAGGTGTTATCCCGGAGGATGCCAGAACAGGAGGCGATGGTTCCGGAGACGCCCCAAGGCCAGATCCCAAGCGCCGGACACATGGGGGGTAAGACCCCCATGGATTGTGAAGACGGGAGCTAGAGCAAGCCGGGCTCCCAGCCGGTTACCGCACCAGAGCCTCCGAAGGCTCCGGATTCCAGAAGGTAGCCCCTCGCGAAGGAGAGTGGGCCGGCCGTGCCGATGACCTCCGCCCAGCCGGAGGCATCAGATAAGTTGTTGGAAGTGCTTCGAGGCGCTTCCATCGACGACGAGCACCGTACTCTCATGAGTACGGTGATTGAGAAGGTTCGGTTCGCCAAGAGCGGATTGACCGGAGCCTGCACCAGCTTACTAATAGGCTTTGAGGTAAGTAATGAAAAAGTGTGAGGAAATATCACCCGATAGATAGTAGTCCCTGATACTCTGGTTGGTGTTCGGAAAGAAAAGCCAAACAGAGGGTCAACTCAAAAACCACAGGAAGCTAATACTACTTGTCTGTATGAATAAACAGGCACTGCTACTGACCGCCACTGGCGCACGGCTGAGGTAGCCGGACTCAAGCGCGAACTGGGACAGGCTGAAGAAGAGCTCGGCCTCGTGAAGAAGCAGCTCGAGGGGAACAAAGGTAAGTGAAACCCCGTCCGTATGTCGTATAGAGGAGAAAAGGTTGATGATGCTAACAAGAAGCATCATGGCTTTTGATAGGGACCGCGACCGAAGTGGCGGCCCTGAAGGAAGCATTGTCCGCGGCCAAAGCCAAGGCGGATACGGAGCGCACCGAGCGTGAGAAGCAAGATGCTCGGGTGGGAGAGGTACAACAAGAGCTCCAGGAGCTCGGCAAGAAGTTCGAGTCCTTGGAGCATGACTTCAAGATGCAAGGTTCTGAGCTTGCGAAGGCCCTCCAGAGCATGGCAGATGCCAAGGCCGAAGCCCAAAAGGCCCTCCAGGAAATCCGGGCGGCCAAGAAGATAGCGGAGGGTAAGACATTGTTTATGCAAAGCAAGCATGTGGAGGAGTCATTTCTTTTACTTACACGAATCCAGAGCTCTCCAGGGGCATTCACAGATCTGCCACGCAGCATTTCGGATGCCGTGGAGTTCTATCGCGCTGAAGAGGGGAGCTCCACGAAGAAGTTGTTCTGGTCCCAATATACTGGGGCCGAACACCCAATGCCTCTAAGTGACCAACTGAAGCAGCTGGTCGAACTCCACAATGCGGCCGAACAGGCCATGAAGGATCTTGTAGTTTGGATGTGGCCTGGCGAGCCCCTGCATGGCAGCTACTTTGGCCTGGTGAAGCGGATGGTGCATGCCTGTCCACGGCTAGAAGTTATCAAGCAGTCCGCATGTATTGAAGGTGCCCGACGGGCCTTTGCCCGCGCGAAGATGCATTGGGCTACACTGGATGCTGAGAAGCTCGTGAAGGATGGGCCCCCGGAGGGCAAGGAGCATCGCTACCCCGAAAAATATTATGGGCGTTATGAAAGGCGCTCGGCTTGTAGCAAATGAGTGTCCTAAGAACATAATTTTTGAGTGAATGTACTCATGTCATTCATGTAATATGAGAACGGGTTTGTTTGTGCTATATAACACTTTGTTTGATTTAAAATATTACCTTCTCTACGGCCATTTATCAAGATCTGAAAGTAGGCCAATCGTCGGCTTACGCCCCCTTGTAACTACTACTGGGGTGTTCTTGGAAAACCCAAACACTCTTTATCCAAAATTTTGGTCCTTTAAGGAGGTGTTTAGCGCAGCGAACAAGTCAATCGGACTATTCAGCTTTATAACTCTCACTTGGCCATAGAAGTCTATAATTTTAAATTTCGGCGAAGCCCCTAGTATTCGGAAGACCGAACTGGGACGCTATACACGCCTAAATCGGGCAAGGCAGCGGAAAAAGGATTTAGTACCTCGCGAACAGCGACCAGCTCTCGCCGCATCATGACGGTCAGTTTTCGGCTTTCTCTACTGAGGTGCTCGTCCGGAAGAACCGGGACACAATCGCAGTAGTTCTCCCTGCGCTACCTTAGCCGATATAACGGAACGTAAGGTACCAAAACAAGGGAGCCGGGCTAACCCAACTATTGACCCAAGACATGATTCAGAGCTGATGCATATAATGCTATAAGTTCGGGGTGCCGCACTGTCGAAAGTGTTCGGACTTTTCTTGCCATATTATGGGGCTCGATAAAAAGCCCCTGGCAAACTGAGCGTACCAAAATGTACGGATGCAATATTGAATAAATATTCAACGGAAAATATGAGGATAGTAATAAGAAGTTGACGCTGTGTACTACTTCCAATTTATTTGGACAAGACAGCAAGGCGTAGGTGTACAATTAATGCATTAAGCAGAAAGAAATAGGACTATTTGACATGTCCTATCCGAGGGCAGGCTACATGCGGGTATGTAAGAACAGGTATAACGATCGTTGAAGAAGACCACCTAAGTATTCCCTTGCGTGCAACGCCTCTTGCCTCCTTGGTGTTCCCTTCTGTAATGAGTCCGGCTATCCGATCTCTCTGAAGGGGCTGCCTGAAAGTGGGGTCCTGAAAAAAGAAACAATGGTATGCGAGCCTCATGGCGGCTGAGCCGCATTCTGGACGCATTGTTGTCTCGCCTCCACCTATGCCCATGGTATTTTGAGCGCGTATTTATGTACATGTGGCACGAACGCCGCCTGAATGGGGCTGGGGTGGAGGCCGGATTGCTAATCGAGCTCCTGGCATGCCTAACGGTCCTGTTGCGGGGTGCTCCGGACTCGCTTGACGGTGTTTGGAGTTGTCGTTACTGAATTGGCTATTTGTCGAAGGAGACTGTAATTCTGCCGCGAGGGCCGCAGTGTGCTCTTCCGTTCGGAGGGAGTGGTCTGTATTTCCATTGACTGTTATGACCCCACGAGGTCCTGGCATTTTGAGCTTGAGATATGCATAGTGTGGTACCGCATTGAATCGAGCAAACATGGTTCGTCCAAGTAGTGCATGATAGCCTCTACGGAAAGGGACGATGTCGAAGATTAACTCCTCGCTTCGGAAGTTATCCGGAGATCCGAAGACCACTTCCAGTGTTATTGAGCCCGTACAGTGGGCCTCTACTCCTGGAATTACACCTTTGAAGGTGGTTTTTGTGGCTTTGATCTGTGACGGATCAATGCCCATTTTGTGCACTGTGTCCTGATAAAGAAGGTTCAGGCTGCTGCCACCGTCCATGAGGACTCGCATGAGGTGGAATCCGTCGATAATTGGGTCAAGGACCAATGCGGCGGAGCCACCGTGACGGATGCTGGTGGGATGGTCCCTACAATCAAAGGTGATCGGGCAGGATGACCATGGGCTAAATTTTGGGGCGACGGGCTCCATCGCATAGACGTCCCTAAGTGCATGCTTTCGCTCCCGTTTGGGAATGTGACTGGCGTAGATCATGTTCACCATTTTCACCTGGGGAGGAAATTTCTTCTGTCCTCCAGTGTTCGGACGCCGGGGCTCCTCGTCATCATCGCTATGCAACCCCTTGTCCTTGTTCTTCGGCATTTATCTTGCCGGCCTGTTTGAACACCCAGCAATCTCTGTTGGTGTGATTGGCTGGTTTATCGGGGGTGCCGTGAATCTGGCATGAGCGGTCGAGTATGCGGTCCAGACTGGACGATCCCGGATTGTTTCGTTTGAACGGCTTCTTCTGCTGACCGGATTTGGAGTTGCTGAATCCAGCATTGACTGCCGTATCCTCAACATTGTCGCCATTGTTTTGACGCTTGTGTCTATTGTGTTGTGGCTTTCCGTTACTGTCACGGATATCTGAAGTGCCAGGGTTTCCTGGCACGGTGTTACTGCGAGCCAGCCAACTGTCCTCACCCGCGCAAAAGCGGTTCATTAGTGTCGTGAGGGCCGCCATGGTCTTCGGTTTTTCTTGGACGAGGTGTCGGGTAAGCCAGTCGTCATGGATATTATACTTAAAGGCCGCCAGGGCCTCAGCGTCCGGACAGTCGACAATTTGGTTCTTTTTAGTTAGGAACCGAGTCCAGAATTTCCTGGCTGACTCTCCGGGCTGTTGGGTAATGTGACTTAAGTCATAAGCATCCGGTGGTTGCATGTAGGTGCCCTGGAAGTTATCGAGGAATGCGTCCTCAAGATTTTCCCAACTGCCAATGGAGTTTGCTGGCAGGCTATTTAGCCAACGTCTGGCTGGCCCTTTAAGCTTAAGTGGGAGATACTTGATGGCGTGTAGGTCATCACCGCGGGCCATGTGAATGTGGAGAAGAAAATCTTTGATCCACACCGCAGGGTCTGTTGTGCCATCGTATGACTCGATGTTGACGGGTTTAAACCCTTCGGGGAATTCATGTTCCATCACTTCATCAGTGAAGCAGAGGGGGTGTGCGGCGCCTCTATGCCGGGCTATGTCACGGTGTAGTCCGATTAGGTCTGGTCGGTTATGTCCGGCCCGGCCGGATTTATCAGTATTGTATCCGGCATGACGATCGGTGTCATGAGCTGTGGCGCGCCCCCGTGATCCGTAGATCGATCTTGGTCGTCCTGCGTTGTTTTCCAATATGTCTTGCAGGTCCTGCGTATTGCCCCGGGCCGTACTGAACCGGCATGGGGGTGCGGGCTGGTATCCGGCCTGATATGTCGTTTTATCCCGGCCACGGGGTGGCCGGTCAGCCTCATCATGTGTTGGAATTTCAGGCTCTTCGGCCTCTTCTTCTAGCGGTTTGTGCTTTGGGTATCCCCTGCTCGGGGGCTCGAGTCCGTATTCCTCGGCCGCCAGGACTTCAGTCCATCTGTCTGCGAGCAGATCTTGATCAGCTTGGAGCTGTTGCTGCTTCTTTTTCAGGCTTCTTGCAATGGCTATAAGCCGGCGCTTGAAGCGCTCTTGCTCTATGGGATCCTCTGGTACGCCGAATTCGTCGTCACCGAGGCTCACCTCGTCTTCGGAGGGAGACATATAGTTATCATCCTCCAAGTATCCGTCCGTCGCCTGTTCGTCTGGGCTAGCCTGCCCGTGTTCCTGTTCGGCTTGCTCGAAGGTGGGTTGATCAGGATCGTATTCCTCTTCGGCACCATCTGGATTTTCTTCTCCAGTGTTGGTGTTGTTGTGGCGGGGCTTGGAGCAGCACCGATGACGCCCATGCTTTGATTTCTTCCCCGAGGGGTTATCTCCTGTTGCCTCATCGCCATTGGTTTCTTTGGGAGTATCCACCATATATATATATATATATATATATCATATGAAGAGGTGGCAGTCCAGCGCCCTGTGGGCGGTGGTTCCTGTTCTTCTCCCGCATCGTCGTCTATACCGTCGATGTCTTTGAAATCGAAGTTAAGCACATCGGTCAAGTCATCGACCCTGGCTATTAAGTGGGTGGTGGGTGGGTAACGAATTTCTTCGTTGTCAGCTTCCCACTCGAGCCGGACAGAGTTCGGCCAGGAGTCTCCTGACAGAGAGAGAGTCCTTAATGAATCTAGCACGTCTCCGAAGGGTGAGTGCTGAAAGATATCCGTGGCGGCGAACTCCGTAAGCGGAGCCCAGTTAGATTCGATGGGCACGGATGCGCGCGGTCCGGAACACATGACCGGAGATGAGTTCGGGGGTCCAGAGATATAGATTCCTTTAGAGAGGAGTCTATGTTCGGCTCCAACGCCGAGGAGTGTGCGGCCTCCGGGGCGGGGTCCATCCACCCGTCCTCGGAAGGCGCGACCTGGTCTGGAATGAAGTCCAGAGTTGTAGTAGGTGCGATGTTCCGAATAATGTCCGACTGCAGATCTAGGTCATGCACGTCGTGATCGTTCGGCGCTCCTGACACGGGCCCGAATCCGTCGAAGATCAAGCCTCCGCGGATGTCGGCAGTGTAGTTTAGGTTTCCAAACCTGACCTGATGGCCAGGGCGTAGCTATCGATCTGCTCCAGATGGCCAAGCGAGTTTGCCCGCAGTGCAAAGCCGCCGAACACGAAGATCTGTTCGGGGAGAAAAGTCTCACCCAGAACGGCGTTGTTAAAGGTTGGAGAAGCCATCGAGCCTTACAGCGACGACACAAAGGAACTCTCAATGAAAGCACCAATGTCGGTGTCAAAACCGGTGGATCTTGGGTAGGGGGTCCCGAACTGTGCGTCTAAGGCTAATGGTAACAGGAGACTAGGGACACGATGTTTACCCAGGTTCGGGCCCTCTCGATGGAGGAAATACCCTACTTCCTACTTGATTGATCTTGATGATATGAGTATTACAAGAGTTGATCTACCATGAGATCAGAGAGGCTAAACCCTAGAAGCAAGCCAATGGTATGATTGTTGTCATTGTGTCCTACGGACTAAACCCTTCGGTTTATATAGACACCGGAGGGGGCTAGGGTTACACAGAGTCGGTTTACAGAGAAGGAGATCCACATCTGAATCGCCAAGCTTGCCTTCCACTCCAAGGACAGTCCCATCCGGACACGGGACAAAGTCTTCAATCTTGTATCTTCATAGTCCAACAGTCCGGCCAAAGTATATAGTCCGGCTGTCCGGATACCCCCTTATCCACGACTCCCTCAATAGTCGTAGAAGCAATAGTTGGCGATACGACAACGATGCTACGATGGAGATCAAGGTGTCGCGCCGGTGACGATGGTGATTATGACAGTGCTTCAGAGATGGAGATCACAAGCACAAGATGATGATGGCCATATCATATCACTTATATTGATTGTATGTGATGTTTATCCTTTATGCATCTTATTTTGCTTTGATTGACGGTAGCATTATAAGATGATCTCTCACTAAATTTCAAGGTATAAGTGTTTCCTGAGTATGCACCGTTGCGAAAGTTCTTCGTGCCGAGACACCACGTGATGATCGGGTGTGATAAGCTCTACGTTCAAATACAACGGGTGTAAGATAGTTTTGCACACGCAGAATACTCAGGTTAAACTTGACAAGCCTAGCATATACAGATATGGCCTTGGAACACTGAGACTGCAAGGTCGACCGTGAATCATATAGTAGATATGATCAACATAGTGATGTTCACCATTGAAAACTACTCCATCTCACGTGATGATCGGACATGGTTTAGTTGATTTGAATCATGTGATCACTTAGATGATTAGAGGGATGTCTATCTAAGTGGGAGTTCTTAAGTAATACTCCCTCCATTCCAAAATATAGTGCGCCCACGCTTCCCGAGGTCCAACTTTGACCATAAATTTAACCAACAAGACCAACTGCGGCGGGAGAAAAAAATATATAATTGAAAACTTCTTTTGAATACGAATTCACTGATATAATTTTTGCTCCCGCCGCAATCGGTCTTGGTAGTTAAATTTGCGGTCAAAGTTGAAGCACGAGGATAGAGGAAGCACTACATTGTGGAATGGAGGGAGTATGATTAATTGAACTTTAATTTATCATGAACTTAGTCCTGATAGTATTTTGCAAATAATGTTGTAGATCAATAGCTCGCGTTGTTGCTTCCCTACGTTTTATATGTGTTCCTGGAGAAAAACTATGTTGAAAGATGATAGTAGCAATGATGCGGACTAGGTCCATGATCTGAGGTTTATCCTCATTGCTGCACAGAAGAATTATGTCCTTGATGCACCACTAGGTGACAAAACTATTACAGGAGCAGATGCAGACATTATGAATGTTTGGCTAGCTTAATATGATGACTACTTGATAGTTAAGTGCGCCATGCTTTACGACTTAGAATCGGGACTTCAAAGACGTTTTGAATGTCATGGACCATATGAGATGTTCCAGGAGTTGAAGTTAATATTTCAAGCAAATATCCGAGTTGAGAGATATGAAGCCTCCAACAAGTTCTATAGCTAAAAGATGGAGGAGAATAACTCAAGCAGTGAGCATGTGCTCAGATTGTCTGGGTACTACAATCGCTTGAATCAAGTGGGAGTTAATCTTCCAGATAAGATAGTGATTGACAGAATTCTCTAGTCACCATCACCAAGTTAATGGAACTTCGTGATGAACTATATGAAGGAAATATGCCCTAGAAGCAATAATAAAGTTATTATTTATTTCCTCATATCATGATAAATGTTTATTATTCATGCTAGAATTGTATTACCTGGAAACATAATACATGTGTGAATACATAGACAAACTGAGTGTCACTAGTATGCCTCTACTTGACTAGTTCATTAATCAAAGATGGTTATGTTTCCTAGCCATGGACAAAGAGTTGTCATTTGTTTAACGGGATCACATCATTAGGAGAATGATGTGATTGACTTGACCCATTCCGTTAGCTTAGCACTTGATCGTTTAGTATTTTGCTATTGTTGGAAATATGCCCTAGAGGCAATACTAAAATGGTTATTATTGTATTTCCTTGTTCCTGATAATTGTCTATTGTTCATGCTATTATTGTATTAATTGGAAACCATAATACATGTGTGAATACATAGAGCACAACATGTCCCTAGTGAGCCTCTAGTTGACTAGCTCGTTGATCAATAGATGGTTATGGTTTCCTGACCATGGACATTAGATGTCATTGATAACGGGATCACATCATTTGGAGAATGATGTGATGGACAAGACCCAATCCTAAGCATAACACAAGATTGTGTAGTTCGTTTGCTAAGAGCTTTTCTAATGTCAGGTATCATTTCCTTAGACCATGAGATTGTGCAACTCCCGGATACCGTAGGAATGCTTTGGGTGTACCAAACGTCACAACATAACTGGGTGGCTATAAAGGTACACTACAGGTATCTCCGAAAGTGTCTGTTGGGTTGGCACGAATCGAGACTGGGATTTGTCACTCTGTATGACGGAGAGGTATCTCTGGGCCCACTCGGTAATGCATCATCATAATGAGCTCAATGTGACTAAGTAGTTAGTCACGGGATCATGCATTACTGAACGAGTAAAGTGACTTGCCAGTAACGAGATTGAACGAGGTATTGGGATACCGACGGTTGAATCCCGGGCAAGTAACATACCGATTGACAAAGGGAATTGTATACGGGATTGATTGAATCCCTGACATCGTGGTTCATCCGATGAGATCATCGTGGAACATGTGGGAGCCAATATGGGTATCCAGATCCCGCTATTGGTTATTGGCCGGAGAGGTGTCTCGTTCATGTATGCATGGTTCCCGAACCCGTAGGGTCTACACACTTAAGGTTCAGTGACGCTAGAGTTGTTATGGGAATTAGTATGTGGTTACCGAAGGTTGTTCGGAGTCCCGGATGTGATCCCGGACGTCACGAGGAGTTCCGAATGATCCGGCGGTGAAGATCGATATATTGGACGAAGGGTATTGGAGTCCGGAAGTGTTCCAGGGGTATCAGGCTATGGCCAGCATGACCGAAAGGTGTTTCGGGAGCCCCGGCAAGTGTTGGAGGGCCTCATGAGCCAAAGGGGAAGGGGAAAACCAGCCCACTAAGGGGTGTAGCGCCCCCACACCCTTTCCCACGTTAGTTGGGGAGGTGGGGTGCCTCCACCTGGCTTGGGAGGCAATCCTCCACCTGCTTGGCTTGGGGGGCAAGTCTCCCTAGGATTTTCCCTAGGGAGATCCAATCTGCTTGGCCGCCGCCCCCTAGGGGAAACCCTAGGGCGCCTCCCCCTCTCCCCTTGCCCCCATATATAGTGGAGGGGTGGGAGGGCTGCCACAACCTTGCTTTTGGCGCAGCCCCTCCCTCCTCCAACTCTTTCTCCTCCTCCGTAGTGCTTGGCGAAGTCCTGCAAGAATACCACGAGCTCCACCACCACCATGCCGTCGTGCTGTCAGAGTTCTCCCTCCATTTCTCCTCTCCCCTTGCTGGATCAAGAAGGAGGAGACGTCCCCGGGCTGTACGTGTGTTGAACACGGAGGCACCATTGTTCGGTGCTTAGATCGGATTCGGCCACGATCTGAATCGCTTCATGAACGACTCCACCGACCGTGTTCTTGTAACACTTCCGCTTAGCAATCTTCAAGGGTAAGAAGATGCACTCCCTCTCTCTCTTGTTGCTAGAATCTCCATAGATTGATCTTGGTGATGCGTAGAAAATTTTGAATTTCTGCTACGTTCCCCAACAGTGGCATCATGAGCTAGGTCTATTGCGTAGATTCTATGCACGAGTAGAACACAAGTTGTTGTGGGCGTTGATTTTGTTCAATATGCTTACCGTTACTAGTCCTATCTTGTTTCGACGGTATTGTGGGATGAAGCGGCCCGGACCAACCTTACACGTACACTTACGTGAGACAGGTTCCACCGACTGACATGCACTTGTTGCATAAGGTGGCTAGCGGGTGCCAGTCTCTCCCACATTAGTCGGATCGGATTCGATGAAAAGGGTCCTTATGAAGGGTAAATAGCAATTGGCATATCACGTTGTGGTTCTGGCATAGGTAAGAAACATTCTTGCTAGAAACCTATAGCAGCCATGTAAAAACTTGCAACAACAATTAGAGGACGTCTAACTTGTTTTTGCAACATATGCCGTGTGATGTGATATGGCCAAGAAGGATGTGATGAATGAAATATATGTGATGTATGAGATTGATCATATTCTTGTAATAGGAATCACGACTTGCATGTCGATGAGTATGACAACCGGCAGGAGCCATAGGAGTTGTCTTTATTTATTATATGACCTGCATGTCACTGAATAACACCATGTAATTACTTTACTTCATTGCTAAACTGTTAGCCATAGTAGTAGAAGTAATAGTTGGCGAGACAACTTCATGGAGACACGATGATGGAGATCATGGTGTCATGCCGGTGACGATGATGATCATGGCACCCCAAAGATGGAGATCAAGAGGAGCAAAATGATATTGGCCATATCATGTCACTATTTGATTGCATGTGATGTTTATCATGTTTTTGCATCTTATTTGCTTAGAACGACGATAGTAAATAAGATGACCCCTCACTAAAATTTCAAGCAAGTGTTCCCCCTAACTGTGCACCGTTACGAAGGTTCGTTGTTTCGAAGCACCACGTGATGATCAGATGTGACAGATTCTAACGTTCGCATACAATGGGTGTAAGCCAGATTTACACACGCGAAACACTTAGGTTGACTTGACGAGCCTAGCATGTACAGACATGGCCTCGGAACACAAGAGACCGAAAGGTCGAGCATGAGTCGTATAGTAGATACGATCAACATGAAGATGTTCACCGATGATGACTAGTCCGTCTCACGTGATGATCGGACACGGCCTAGTTGACTCGGATCATGTGTTACTTAGATGACTAGAGGGATGTCTATCTGAGTGGGAGTTCATTAGATGAACTTAATTATCCTGAACATACTCAAAAGGTCTTTGCAAATTATGTCGTAGCTCGCGTTTCAGTTCTACTGTTTTAGATATGTTCCTAGAGAAAATTTAGTTGAAAGTTGACAGTAGCAATTATGCGGACTGGGTCCGGATACTGAGGATTGTCCTCATTGCTGCACAGAAGGCTTATGTCCTTAATGCACCGCTCGGTGTGCTGAACCTCGAGCATCGTTTGTGGATGTTGCGAACATCTGACATACACGTTTTGATGACTACGTGATAGTTCAGTGGGTAATGTTAAATGGTTTAGAATTGAGGCACCGAAGACATTTTTGAAATGTCACAGAACATATGAGATGTTCCAAGAGCTGAAATTGGGATTTCAGGCTCGTGCCCATGTCAAGAGGTATGAGACCTCTGACAAGTTTCTTAACGTGCAAACTAAGGGAGAAAAGCTCAATCATTGAGCATGTGCTCAGTTTGTCTGAGTACTACAATCACTTGAATCGAGTGGGAGTTAATCTTCCAGATGAGATAGTGATGGTTCTCCATAGTCACTGCCACCAAGCTATTAGAGCTTCGTGATGAATTATAACATACCAGGGATAGATATGATGATCCTTGAGCTATTCGCGATGTTTGACACCGCGAAAGTAGAAGTCAAGTGGGAGCATCAATTGTTGATGGTTAGTAAAACCATTAGTTTCAAGAAGGGCAAGGGCAAGAAGGGATACTTCATGAAACGGCAAATCAGTTGCTGCTCTAGTGATGAAACCCATGGTTGAACCCAAACCCGAGACTAAGTGCTTCTGTAATGAGAGGAACGGACATTGAAGCAGAACCACCCTAGATACTTGGTAGATAAGAAGGCAGGCAAGGTCGACAGAAGTATATTGGATATACATTATATTAGTGTGTACTCTACTAGTACTCCTAGTAGCACCATGGTAATAGATACCGGTTCGGTTGCTAAGTGTTAGTAACTCGAAATAAAAGGCTACGGAATAACGGAGATTAGCTAAAGGCGAGGTGACGATATGTGTTGGAAGTATTTCCAAGGTTGATGTGATCAAACACCTCATGCTCCCTCTACCATCGGGATCGGTGTTAAACCTAATTGTTATTTGGTGTTTGCGTTGAGCATAGACATGATTGGATTATGTCTATCGCAATACGGTTATTCATTTAAGGAGAATAATGGTTACTCTGTTTATTTGAATAATACCTTCAATGGTCTTGCACCTAAAATGAATGTTTTATTGAATCTCGATCGTAGTGATACACATGTTCATGCCAAAAGATATAAGATAGTAATGATAGTACCACCTACTTGTGGCACTACCATGTAAGTCATATTGGTATAAAACGCATGAAGAAGCTCCATGTTGATGGATCTTTGGACTCACTCATTTTTGAAAAGTTTGAGACATGCGAACCATGTCTATTGGTATGTACGCATGGAGAAACTCCATGCAGATGGATCATTTGGACTCACTTGATTTTGAATCACTTGAGACATGCAAATCATACCACATGGGCAAGATGACTGAAAAGCCTCATTTTTAGTAAGATGGAACGAGAAAGCAACTTGTTGGAAGTAATACATTTTGATGTGTCTAGTCTAATGAGTGCTGAGGCACGCAGTGGATATCGTTATGTTCTTACTTCACAGATGATTTGAGTAGATGCTGAGTATATTTAATTGATGAAACAGAAGTCTGGATTATTGAAAGGTTCAAGTAATTTCAGAGTGAAGTTGAAGATCTTCGTGACAAGAGGATAAAATGTCTATGATATGATCATAGAGATGAATATCTGAGTTGCGAGTTTGGTACACAATTAAGACATTGTGGAAATTGTTTCACAACTAACACCGCCTGGAACACCATAGTGTGATGGTGTGTCTGAATATCATAGATGCACCCTATTGGATATGGGGCATACCATGATGTCTCTTATCGAATTACCACTATCGTTCATGGGTTAGGCATTAGAGACAACCACATTCACTTTAAATAGGGCACCATGTAATTCCTTGAGATGACACTGTATGAACTATGGTTTAGAGAAACCTAATCTGTCGTTTCTTGGAAGTTTGGGGCTGCGGCGCTTATATGAAAAAGTTACAGGCTGATAAGCTTAAATGCATCTTCATAGTACACCCAAAAACAGTTGGGTATACCTCCTATCTCAGATCCAAATTGTTTCTAGAATCGGGTCCTTTCTTGAGGAAAAGTTTCTCTCGAAAGAATTGAGTGGGAGGATGGTGGAGACTTGATGAGGTTATTGAACCATCACTTCAACTAGTGTGTAGCAGGGCACATGAAGTTGTTCCTGTGGCGCCTACACCAATTGAAGTGGAAGCTGATGATATTGATCATGAAACTTCGGATCAAGTCACTACCAAAACTAGTAGGTTGACAAGGATACGTACTACTTCAGAGTGGTGCGTAATCCTGTCTTGGAGGTCATGTTGCTAGACAACAATGAACCTATGAGCTATGGAGACGCGATGGTGGGCTCGGATTCCGACGAATGGCTCGAGGCCATAAAATCCGAGAGAGGATCCATGCATGAAAACAAAGTATGGACTTTGGAGGAACCACTTGCTGGTCGTAAGGCTGTTGGGTGCAGATGGATTTTAAAAGGAAGACGGACAATGATGGTAAGTATCACCATTAAGAAAGCTCGACTTGTCGTTGAGATATTTTCTGACAAGTCCAAGGAGTTGACTACGATGAGACTTTCTCACTCGTAGCGATGCTAAGAGTCTGTTGGAGTTATATTAGCAATTACTGCATGATTGATGAAATCTTGCAAATAGGATGTCAAAACATTGTTTCCTCGACGATATTCTTGAGGAAAGATTGTATGTGATACAACCAGAAGCTTTTGTCAATCCTGAAAGATGCTAACAAGTATGCAAAGCTCCAGCAATCTTTCTAAGGACTGGAGTAAGAATCTCGGAGTTGGAATATACGCTTTGATGAGATGATCAAAGATTTTGGGTTTATACAAAGTTTATGAGAAACTTGTATTTCCAAAGTGAGTGGGAGCACTATAGAATTTCTGATGAGTATATCTTGTTGACATATTGTTGTTCAGAAATGATGTAGAATTTCTGTAAAGCATATAGGGTTATTTGAAAATTGTTTTTCAATGGAAAACATGGATTAAGCTCCTTGAACATTGAGAATCAAGATCTATAAGGATAGATCCAAAACGCTTAATAGTACTTTCAAATAAATACATACCGTGACAAGATTTTGAAGGAGTTCAAAATAGATCGGCAAAGAAGGAGTTCTTGGCTGTGTTATAAGGTGTGAGTATTGAGTAAGACTCAAGACCTGACCACGACAGAAGAGAGAGAAAGGACGAAGGTCGTCCCCTATGCTTTAGACGTAGGCTCTACAGTATGCTATGTTGTCTACCGCACCTGAAGTGTGCCTTGCCATGAGTCAGTCAAGGGGTAAAAGAGTGATCCAGGAATGGATCATAGGACAGCGGTCAAACTTATCCTTAGTAATTGGTGGACTAAGGAATTTCTCGATTATGGAGGTGGTAAAAGAGTTCGTCGTAAAGGGTTATGTCGATGCAAACTTTGATACTAATATGGATGACTATGAGTAGTAAACCGGATTCATATAGTAGAACAGTTATTTGGAATAGCTCCAAATAGCGCATGGTAGCTGCATCTACAAGATGACATAGAGATTTGCAAAGCACACACGGATCTGAAAGGTTCAGATCCGTTGACTAATAACCTCTCTCACAAGCGAGATATGACCAAACCCCATGGGTGATGAATTCATTACAATCACATAGTGATGTGAACTAGATTATTGACTCTAGTGCAAGTGGGAGACTGTTAGAAATATGCCCTAGAGGCAATACTAAAATGGTTATTATTGTATTTCCTTGTTCATGATAATTGTCTATTACTAGGAAAACAGCCCGTGCGTTGCAATGGGAGAGAAAACATAACACACACTCTTAACTCAACAACCATCACTCAAGACCACAATAGGTCCATCTCCTTTATTTTTGTGAGGCATCATATTTGTGTTGCCGCTTATCCTCCTTCTCACCCTCGCCGGTGATGGCCTCAGTGTTCACACAAAACAACAAAAAACGTGTGTTGAATATGGTTAATCCTAAGGCGTCTCTCTCCCCCTCTCTCCTCCCTCTCCCTCTCTCTCTCCCCCCCTCTCTCTCTCACTCGCTTTCTCTCACTTTCGCGATGAGAAATCTGTTGTTTTCCCTTGCGACATTTTTCAGAGGTATGCACGTATAGTTATCGATGTTTTCTTTTCCGTATATGGTTATAGTTGGGTATTTATTTGCAATCCGGATCGCCGCCGGTATGAAAAAAACGGATCTTGCGTTATAAATTATAAGTTTGCTTCCATAACAATATTTTAAAAATATTTAACAGGTAAAATTAACATCATATTTAGATTCCACACATTTTTCTAATAAAATTTCATATATAATATGTTAAAATCGAAGTTACGGTTTAAAAGATACAGATAATTTAGAAAATCATTTGGTTTGACTCAAATATATTCCAAAATAATATATAAAAATACTTAACAGGTAAAAATAATCTCATATTCATATTCTACATATTTTTCTAATCAAATTTCATATATAACATGTTCAAATCGGTGTTACGATTTAAAAGATATGGATGATTTTAAAAAGCATTTGTTTGACTTAAATATGATCCGCGGATGAATTACCTAAAACAACAGGGGGGTTTCAAAAAATGTAAAATAACGGTTCGGGTGTGACTTAAATCCGGACGGCGCGTTGATTTCAAAAAAAGACAGGGACTTTTGTGTAAAATACAAAAATAACGCTTCGTTTTAACTTATAACAAGACTGCGGGTTGAATTCTCTGAAATAGAGGGACATTTTTCTAAAAACATGCCATGACAGACGAAAGAAACCCAATTTGCTTTATTATTAGGTAAAGATTCATGCTATAATTGTATTAACTCGAAACCATAATACATATGTGAATACATAGACCACAACATGTCCCTAGTGAGCCTCTAGTTGACTAGCTCGTTGATCAATAGATGGTTATGGTTTTATGACCATGGACATTAGATGTCATTGATAACATGATCACATCATTAGGAGAATGATGTGATGGACAAGACCCAATCCTAAGCATAGCACAAGATCGTGTAGTTCATTTGCTAAGAGCTTTTCTAATGTCAAGTATCATTTCCTTAGACCATGAGATTGTGCAACTCCCGGATACCGTAGGAATGCTTTGGGTGTACCAAACGTCACAACATAACTGGGTGGCTATAAAGGTACACTACAGATATCTCCGAAAGTGTCTGTTGGGTTGGCACGAATCGAGACTAGGATTTGTCACTCCGTATGACGGAGAGGTATCTCTGGGCCCACTCGGTAAAGCATCACCATAATGATCTCAATGTGACTAAGTAGTTAGTCACAGGATCATGCATTACGGAATGAGTAAAGTGACTTGCCGGTAACGAGATTGAACGAGGTATGGGGATACCGACGATCGAATCTCGGGCAAGTAACATACCGATTGACAAAGGGAATTGTATACGGGATTGATTGAATCCCTGACATCGTGGTTCATCCGATGAGATCATCGTGGAACATGTGGGAGACAATATGGGTATCCAGATCCCGCTATTGGTTATTGGCCGGAGAGGTATCTCGTTCATGTATGCATGGTTTCCGAACCCGTAGGGTCTACACACTTAAGGTTCAGTGACGCTAGAGTTGTTATGGGAATTAGTATGTGGTTAGCGAAGGTTGTTTGGAGTCCTGAATGTGATCCCGGACGTCACAAGGAGTTCTGGAATGGTCCGGTGGTGAAGATCGGTATATTGGACAAAGGGTATTGGAGTCCGGAAGTGTTCCAGGGGTACCAGGCTATGGCCAGCATGACCGAAAGGTGTTTCAGGAGCCCCGGCAAGTGTTGGAGGGCCTCATGGGCCAAAGGGGAAGGGGGAAAACCAGCCCACTAAGGGGTGGTGCGCCCCCAACACCCTTTCCCATGTTAGTTGGGGAGGTGGGGCGCCTCCACCTGGCTTGGGAGGCAATCCTCTACCTGCTTGGCTTGGGGGGCAAGTCTCCCTAGGATTTTCCCTAGGGAGATCCAATCTGCTTGGCCGCCGCCCCCTAGGGGAAACCTTAGGGCGCCTCCCCCTCTCCCCTTGCCCCTATATATAGTGGAGGGGTGGGAGGGCTACCACAACCTTGCTTTTGGCGCAGCCCCTCCCTCCTCCAACTCTTTCTCCTCCTCCGTAGTGCTTGGCGAAGCCCTGCAAGAATACCACGAGCTCCACCACCACCATGCCGTCGTGATGTCGGAGTTCTCCCTCAACTTCTCCTCTCCCCTTGCTGGATCAAGAAGGAGGAGATGTTCCCGGGCTGTATCTATGTTGAACGCGGAGGCACCGTTGTTCGGTGCTTAGATCGGATTCGGCCGCGATCTGAATCGCTTCGTGAACGACTCCACCGACCACGTTCTTGTAATGCTTTCGCTTAGCAATCTTAAAGGGTAAGAAGATGCACTCCCTCTCTCTCTTGTTGCTAGAATCTCCATAGATTGATCTCGTGATGCGTAGAAAATTTTGAATTTCTGCTACGTTCCCCAACAGCTATTGCTTTCTTCATGACTTATACATGTTCCTATGACTATGAGATTATGTAACTCCCGCTTATCGGACGAACACTTTTTGTGCTACCAAACGTCACAACGTAACTGGGTGATTATAAAGGTGCTCTACAGGTGTCTCCGAAGGTACTTGTTGAGTTGACGTATTTCGAGATTAGGATTTGTCACTCCGATTGTTGGAGAGGTATCTTTGGGCCCTCTCGGTAATGCACATCACTATAAGCCTTGCAAGCAATGTAGCTAATGAGTCAGTTACGGAATGATGCATTACATAACGAGTAAAGAGACTTACCAGTAACGAGATTAAACTAGGTATTGAGATACCAACGATCGAATCTCGGACAAGTAACATACTGATGACAAAGGGAACAACGTATGTTGTTATGCGGTTTGATCGATAAAGATCTTCGTAGAATATGTAGGAGCCAATATGAGCATCCAGGTTCCGCTATTGGTTATTGACCGGAGACGTGTCTCGGTCATGTCTACATAGTTCTCGAACCTATAGGGTCCGCACGTTTAAAGTTCGATGATGATTATATTATGATTTTATGTATTTTGTTGTACCAAAGGTAATTCGGAGTCCCGGATGTGATCACGGACATGACGAGGAGTCTCGAAATGGTCGAGACATGAAGATCAATATATTGGACGACTACATTCGGACACCGAAATGGTTCCGGGGGTTATCGGATATATACCGGAGTACCGGGGGGTTACCGGGACCCCCCGGAGGTTATTGGGCCTTATGGGCCCAAGTGGTGGAAGAGGAGAGGCGGCCAAGGGGGAGCCGCGCGCCCCTCCCCCCCTATCATTTCCCCTCTCTCTCCTTTCCTCTCCTCTCCTACTCCAACATGGAAGGGGGGGAGTCCTACTCCCGGTGGGAGTAGGACTCCTCATGGGGCGCGCCAAGGGTGGTCGGTCCCCTCCCCCTCCTCCACTCCTTTATATACGGGGAGGGAGGCACCCGTTGAGACACAACAATTGATCCCTTGGATCTCTTAGCCGTGTGCGGTGCCCCCCTCCACCATAATCCACCTCAATAATATCGTAGCGGTGCTTAGGCGAAGCCCTGTGTTGGTAAAACATCATCATCGTCACCATGTCATCGTGCTGACGGAACTCTCCCTCAAAGCTCAGCTGGATCGGAGTTCGAGGGACCTCATCTGGCTGAATGTGTGCTGAACTCGGAGGTGTCGTGTGTTCGGTACTTTATCGGTCGGATTGTGAAGACGTACAACTACATCAACCGCATTGTGCTAACACTTCCGCTTTCGGTCTACGAGGGTACGTGGACACAATCTCCCCTCTCGTTGCTATGCATCACCATGATCTTGCGTGTGCGTAGGAATTTTTTTGAAATTACTACGTTCCCCAACAGTGGCATCCGAGCTTGGTTTTATGTGTAGATGTTATATGCACGAGTAGAACACAAGTGAGTTGTGGGCGATACAAGTCATACTGCTTACCACATGTCATACTTTGGTTCGGCTGTATTGTTGGATGAAGCGGCCCGGACCGACATTACGCATACGCTTACGCGAGACTGGTTTTACCGGCGTGCTTTGCACATAGGTGACTAGCGGGTGTCAGCTTCTCCAACTTTAGTTGAACTGAGTATGGCTACGCCCGGTCCTTGAGAAGGTTAAAACAACAACAACTTCACGAACTATCATTGTGGTTTTGATGCGTAGGTAAGAACGGTTCTTGCTCAGCCTGTAGCAGCCACGTAAACTTGCAACAACAAAGTAGAGGACGTCTAACTTGTTTTTGCAGGGCATGTTGTGATGTGATATGGTCAAGGCATGATGCTATATTTTATTGTATGAGATGATCATGTTTTGTAACCGAGTTATCGGCAACTGGTAGGAGCCATATGGTTGTCGCTTTATTGTATGCAATGCAATCGCCCTGTAATTGCTTTACTTTATCACTAAGCAGTAGCGATAGTCATAGAAGCAATAGGTAGTGAGAAGACAATGATGCTACGATAGAGATCAAGGTGTCGCGCCGGTAACGATGGTGATCATGACGGTGCTTTGGAGATGGAGATCACAAGCACAAGATGATGATGGCCATATCATATCACATATTGATTGCACGTGATGTTTATCTTTTATGCATCTTATCTTGCTTTGATTGACGGTAGCATTATAAGATGATCTCTCACTAAATTTCAAGATAAAAGTGTTCTCCCTGATTATGCACCGTTGCCAAAGTTCTTCGTGCCCAGACACCACGTGATGATCGGGTGTGATCAGCTCTACGTCCATCTACAACGGGTGCAAGCCAGTTTTGCACACGCAGAATAGTCAGGTTAAACTTGACGAGCCTAGCATATGCAAATATAGCCTCAGAACACTGAGACCGAAAGGTCGAGCGTGAATCATATAGTACATATGATCAACATAGTGATGTTCACCATTGGAAACTACTGCATTTCACGTGATGATCGGTTATGGTTTAGTTGATTTGGATCACGTGATCACTTAGATGATTAGAGGGATGTCTAATTGGGAGTTCTTAAGTAATATGATTAATTGAACTTTAATTTATCATGAACTTAGTCCTGATAGTATTTTGCAAATTATGTTGTAGATAGCTCGCATTATTGCTTCCCAATGTTTTATATGTGTTCCTAGAGAAAACTAAGTTGAAAGATGATAGTAGCAATGATACGGACTGGGTCTGTGATCTGAGGTTTATCCTCATTGCTGCATAGAAGAATTATGTCCTTGATGCGCCACTAGGTGACAGACCTATTGCAAGAGCAGATACAGACGTTATGAACATTTGGCTAGCTCAATATGATGACTACTTGATAGTTTAGTGCACCATGCTTAAAGGCTTAGAATCGGGACTTCAAAGACGTTTTGAACGTCATGGACCATATGAGATGTTCCAGGAGTTGAAGTTAATATTTTAAGCAAATACCCGAGTTGAGAGATATGAAGTATCCAACAAGTTCTATAGCTAAAATATGGAGGAGAATCGCTCAACTAGTGAGCATGTGCTCAGATTGTCTGCGTACTACAATCGCTTGAATCAAGTGGGAGTTAATCTTCTAGATAAGATAGTGATTGACAGAGTTCTCTAGACACCATCACCAAGTTACTGGAATTTTGTGATGAACTATAGTATGCAAGGGATGGCGAAAATGATTCCCGAGCTCTTCGTGATGCTGAAATCAACAAAGGTAGAAATCAAGAAAGAGCATCAAGTGTTGATGATTGACAAGACTAGTTTCAAGAATAGGGCAAAGGGAAAGAAAAGGAACTTCATATAGAATAGCAAGCAAGTTGTCACTCCCGCGAAGAAGCCCAAAGCTGGACCAAAGCCTGAAACTGAGTGCTTCTACTGCAAAGGAAATGGTCACTGGAAGTGGAAATGCCCTGAATATTTGGTGGATAAATAGGATGGCAAAGTGAACAAGAGTATATTTGATATACATGTTATTGATGTGTATGTTACTAGCGTTTATAGTAGCCCCTGGGTATTTGATACTTGTTCGGTTGCTAAATATTAGTAACTCGAAACATGAGTTATAGAATAAACAGAGACTAGTTGAGGATGAAGTGACGATGTGTGTTGGAAGTGGTTCCAAGATTGATATGATCATCATCGCACACTCCCTATACTTTCGGGATTAGTGTTAAACCTAAATAAATGTTATTTGGCATTTGCGTTGAGCATGAATATGATTTGATCATGTTTATTGCAATACGGTTATTCATTTAAAGTC
The DNA here is from genome assembly GCF_018294505.1 of Triticum aestivum. Classification (NCBI taxonomy): domain Eukaryota; kingdom Viridiplantae; phylum Streptophyta; class Magnoliopsida; order Poales; family Poaceae; genus Triticum; species Triticum aestivum. The sequence goes on from NC_057795.1 coordinate 582,903,488, forward strand.
AGAGAATAATTGTTGTTCTGTTTACATGAATAAAACCTTCAATGGTCATACAGCCAATGAAAATAGTTTGTTGGATCTCGATCGTAGTGATACACATATTCACAATATTGATGCCAAAAGATGCAAAGTTAATAATGATAGTGCAACTTATTTGTGGCACTGCCGTTTGGGTCATATCAGTGTAAAGCGCATGAAGAAACTCCATAAATATGGATTTTCGGAATCACTTGGTTATGAATCATTTGATGCTTGCAAACCGTGCCTTTTGGGCAAGATGACTAAAACTCCATTCTCCGGAACAACGGAACGAGCTACTGACTTATTGGAAATAATACATACCGATGTATGCGGTCCAATGAGTGTTGATGCTTGTGGCAAGTACCGTTATTTTTTGACCTTCACAAATGATTTGAGCAGATATGAGTATATCTACTTAATGAAGCACAAGTCTGAAACATTTGAAAAAGTTCAAAGAATTTCAGAAGTGAAGTGGAGAATCATCATAACAAAAAAAATAAAGTTTCTACAATCTGATCGTAGAGGAGAATATTTTAGTTATGAGTTTGGCCTTCATTTAAAACAATGTGAAAAAGTTTCACAGCTCACGCCACATGGAACACCACAGCGTAATTGTGTGTCCGAACGTCATAACCGCACTTTATTGGATATGGTGCGATCTATGATGTATCTTACTGATCTATCACTATCGTTTTGGGGTTATGCATTAGAGACAGCTGCATTCACTTTAAATAGGGCACCATCAAAATCCGTTGAGACAACGCCTTATGAATTGTGGTTTGGCAAGAAACCAAAGTTGTTGTTTCTTAAAGTTTGGGGCTGCGATGCTTATGTGAAAAAGTTTCAAACCTGATAAGCTCGAACCCAAATTGGAGAAGTGCGTCTTCATAGAATACCCAAAGGAAACTATTAGGCACACCTTCTATCACAGATCCGAAGGCAAGTTATTCGTTGCTAAGATGGATCCTTTCTAGAGAAGGAGTTTCTCACGAAAGAAGTGAGTGGGAGGAAGTAGAGCTTGATAAGGTAATTTGTACCTTCTCCCGAATTGGAAAGTAGTTCATCACAGAAATTAGTTCTAGTGATTCCTACACCAATTAGTGAGGAAGCTAATGATGATGATCATGAAACTTCAGATCAAGTTACTACAGAACCTCGTAGGTCTTCCAGAGTACGGTCCGCACCAGAGTGGTACGGTAATCCTATTCTGGAAGTCATGTTACTAGACCATGATGAACCTACGAACTATGAGGAGGCGATGATGAGCCCAGATTCCACGAAATGGCTTGAAGGCCATGAAATCTGAGATGGGATCCATGTATAAGAACAAAGTGTGGACTTTGGTGGATTTGCCCGATGATTGGCAAGTCATAGAAAATAAATGAATCTTCAAGAGAAAGCAGACGCTTATAGTAGTGTTACTATCTACAAAGCTCGACTTGTTGCGAAAGGTTTTCAACAAGTTCAAAGGGTTGACTACGATGAGACCTTCTCACCCGTAGCGATGCTTACGTCTGTCCGAATCATGTTAGCAATTGCCACATTTTATGAAGTCTGGCAAATGGATGTCAAAACTGCATTCCTTAATGGATTTATTAAAGAAGAGTTGTATATGATGCAACCAGAAGGTTTTGTCAATCCTAAAGGTGCTAACAAAATGTGCAAGCTCCAGCGATCCATCTATGGACTGGTGCAAGCATCTCGGAGTTGGAATATACGCTTTGATGAGTTGATCAAATCATATGGTTTTATATAGACTTTTGGAGAAGCCTGTATTTACAAGAAAGTGAGTGGGAGCACTACAACATTTCTGATAAGTATATGTGAATAAACATATTGTTGATCGGAAATAATGTAGAATTTTTATGGAAAGCATAAAAGGATACTTGAATAAGAGTTTTTCATAGAAAGACCTTGGTGAAGCTGCTTACACATTGAGCATCAAGATCTATAGAGATAGATCAAGACGCTTGATAAGATTTTTTTAATGAGCACATACCTTAATAAGATTTTGAAGTAGCTCAAAATGGAACAGTCAAAGAAGGAGTTCTTGCCTGTGTTCCAAGGTGTGCAGTTGAGTAAGACTCAAAACCCGACCATGGCAGAAAATAGAAAGAGAATGAAAAGTCATTCCCTATGCCTCAGTCATAGGTTCTATAAAGTATGCTATGCTGCGTACCAGACCTATTGTATACCTTGCACTGAGTTTGGCAAGGGAGCACAATTTTGATCTAAGAGTAAATCACTGGACAATGGTCAAGAATATCCTTAGTGAGGACTAAGGAAATATTTCTCGATAATGGAAGTGTTAAAAGAGCTCGTCGTAAAAAGTTACAATGATGCAAGCTTTTACACCAATCCAGATGACTCTAAGTCTCAATATGGATACATATTGAAAGTGGGAGCAATTAGCTAGAGTAGCTCCGTACAGAGCATTGTCGACATAGAATATTTGCAAAATACATACGGCTCTGAATGTGACAGACCCGTTGACTAAACTTCTCTCACAAGCAAAACATGATAATACCTTAGTACTCTTTGGTTGTTAATCACATAGCGATGTGAACTAGATTATTGACTCTAGTAAACCCTTTGGGTGTTGATCACATGACTATGTGAACTATGTGTATTAATCACATACAGATGTGAATATTGGTGTTAAATCACATGGCAATGTGAACTAGATTATTGACTCTAGTGCAAGTGGGAGACTGAAGGAAATATGCCCTAGAGGCAATAATAAAGTTATTATTTATTTCCTCATATCATGATAAATGTTTATTATTCATGCTAGAATTGTATTACCCGGAAACATAATGCATGTGTGAATACATAGACAAACTGAGTGTCACTAGTATGCCTCTACTTAACTAGTTCATTAATCAAAGATGGTTATGTTTCCTAGCCATGGACAAAGAGTTGTCATTTGATTAACGGGGTCACATCATTAGGAGAATGATGTGATTGACTTGACCCATTCCGTAGCTTAGCACTTGATCGTTTAGTATGTTGCTATTGCTTTCTTCATGACTTATACATGTTCCTATGACTATGAGATTATGTAACCCCCGCTTAATTACCGGAGGAATACTTTGTGTGCTACCAAATGTCACAACGTAACTGGGTGATTATAAAGGTGCTCTATAGGTGTCTCCGAAGGTACTTGTTGAGTTGACGTATTTAAAGATTAGGATTTGTCACTCCGATTATCGGAGAGGTATCTCTGGGCCCTCTCGGTAATGCACATCCCTATAAGCCTTGCAAGCAATGTTGCTAATGAGTTAGTTACGAAATGATGCATTACGTAACGAGTAAAGAGACTTGCCGGTAACGAGATTGAACTAGGTATTGAGATACCGACGATCGAATCTCGGACAAGTAACATACCGATGACAAAGGGAACAACGTATGTTGTTATGCGGTTTGACCGATAAAGATCTTCGTAGAATATGTAGGAGCCAATATGAGCATCCAGGTTCCGCTATTGGTTATTGACCGGAGACGTGTCTCGGTCATGTCTACATAGTTCTCGAACCCGTAGGGTCCGCACGCTTAAAGTTCGATGACGGTTATTTTATAGGTTTATGTATTTTGATGTACCAAAGGTAGTTCGGAGTCCCAGATGTGATCACGAACATGACGAGGAGTCTCGAAATGGTCGAGACATGAAGATTGATATATTGGATAACTATATTCGGACACCGGAATGGTTCCGGGGGTTATAGGATATATACCGAAGTACCGGGGGGTTACTGGAACCCCCCCGGAGGTTATTGGGCCTTATGGGCCCAAGTGGTGGAAGAGGAGAGGCGGCCAAGGGGAAGCCGCGCGCCCCTCCCCCCAAGTCCAAATTGGACAAGGAGGGGGGGCGCCCCCCTTTCCTTTCCCCTCTCTCTCCTTCCCTCTCCTCTCCTACTCCAACATGGAAGGGGGGGAGTCCTACTCCCGATGGGAGTAGGACTCCTCATGGGGCGCGCCAAGGGTGAACGGCTCCCTCCCCTCCTCCACTCCTTTATATACGGGGAGGGAGGCACCCCCTTGAGACACAACAATTGATCCCTTGGATCTCTTAGCCGTGTGCGGTGCCCCCTCCACCATAATCCACCTCGATAATATCGTAGCGGTGCTTAGGTGAATCCCTGCGTCGGTAGAACATCATCATTGTCACCATGTCGTCGTGCTGACGGAACTCTCCCTCAAAGCTCGGCTGGATCGAAGTTCGAGGGACGTCATTGAGCTAAACGTGTGCTGAACTCGGAGGTGTCGTGCGTTCGGTACTTGATCGGTCGGATCATGAAGACGTACGACTACATCAACCGCGTTGTGCTAACGCTTCCGCTTTCGGTCTACGAGGGTACGTGGACACACTCTCCCCTCTCGTTGCTATGCATCACCATGATCTTGCGTGTGTGTAGGAGAACTTTTGAAATTACTACGTTCCCAACACTATATTATGCAAGGGATGACGAAAACGATTCTCGAGTTTTTCATGATGATGAAATCGATGAAGGTAGAAATTGTTGGAAATATGCCCTAGAGGCAATAATAAAAGGATTATTATTATATTTCCTTGTTCATGATAATTGTCTTTTATTCATGCTATAATTGTATTATCCGGAAATTGTAATACACGTGTGAATACTTAGACCAGAACATGTCCCTAGTGAGCCTCTAGTTGACTAGCTCATTGATCAACAGATAGTCATGGTTTCCTGACTATGGACATTGAATGTCGTTGATAACGGGATTACATCATTGGGAGAATGATGTGATGGACAAGACCCAATCCTAAGCATAGCACAAGATCGTGTAGCCCGTTTTGCTAGAGCTTTTCCAATGTCAAGTATCTCTTCCTTAGACCATGAGATCGTGTAACTCCCGGATACCGTAGGAGTGCTTTGGGTGTACCAAACGTCACAACATAACTGGGTGACTATAAAGGTGCACTACAGGTATCTTCGAAAGTGTCTCTTGGGTTGACACGGATCGAGACTGGGAATTGTCACTCCGTATTACGAAGAGGTATCACTGGGCCCACTCGGTAGTGCATCATCATAATGAGCTCAAAGTGACCAAGTGTCTGGTCACGGGATCATGCATTATGGTACGAGTAAAGTGACTTGCTGGCAACGAGATTGAACGAGGTATTGGGATACCGATGATCGAATCTCGGGCAAGTAACATATCGTCTGACAAAGGGAATAGTATACGGGGTTGCTTGAATCCTCGACATCGTGGTTCATCCGATGAGATCATCAAGGAGTATGTGGGAGCCAACATGGGTATCCAGATCCCGCTGTTGGTTATTAACCGGAGAGCCGTCTCGGTCATGTCTGCATGTGTCCCGAAGCCGTAGGGTCTACACACTTAAGGTTCGCTGACGCTAGGGTTGTATGAATATGAGTATGCAGCAAACCGAATGTTGTTAGGAGTCCCGGATGAGATCCCGGACGTCACGAGGAGTTCCGGAATGGTCCGGAGGTAAAGAATTATATATAGAAAGTGCTGTTTCGGCCATCGGGAAAGTTTCGGGGTCACCCGGTATTGTACCGGGACCACCGGAAGGGTCCCGGGGGTCCATCGGGTGGGGCCACCTATCCCGGAGGGCCCCGTGGGCTGAAGTGGGAGGGGAACCAGGCCCTAGTGGGCTGGTGCGCCCCCCCTTGGGCCCCCCTGCGCCTAGGGTTGGAAACCCTAGATGGGGGGCGGCCCCACTTGCCTTGGGGGCACTCCACCCCCCCTGGCCGCCGCCCCCCTTGGGAGAATGGATCTCCCAGGGCCGGCGCCCCCCCTGGGGGCCTATATAAAGGAGGGCAGGGGGAGGGCAGCCGCACCCTGTGTCTTGGCACCTCCCGCCCCCTGCTACACCTCTTCCTCCTCCCGCAATAGCTTGGCGAAGCCCTGCCGGAGTTCTGCTGCATCCACCACCACACCGTCGTGCTGTTGGATCATCATCAACCTCTCCTTCCCCCTTGCTGGATCAAGAAGGAGGAGACGTCATCCGCTCCGTACGTGTGTTGAACGCGGAGGTGCTGTCCGTTCGGCACTTGGTCATCGGTGATTTGGATCACGGCGAGTACGACTCCATCATCCCCGTTCCCTTGAACGCTTCCGCACGCGATCTACAAGTGGTATGTAGATGCAATCTCTCTCCTATCACTCATTGCTTAGATGAACTCATAGATGGATCTTGGTGAAACCGTAGGAAAAATTTTAATTTTCTGCAACGTTCCCAACAGTGGCATCATGAGCTAGGTCTATGCGTAGTTCTCTATTGCACGAGTAGAACACAATTTTGTTGTGGGCGTAGATCTTGTCAACTTGCTTGCCGCTACTAGTCTTATTTTGCTTCAGCGGTATTGTGGGATGAAGCGGCCCGGACCGACCTTACACGTACGCTTATGTGAGACAGGTTCCACCGACTGACATGCACTAGTTGCATAAGGTGGCTAGCGGGTGTCTGTCTCTCGCACTTTAGTTGGAGGGATTCGACGAGAAGGGTCCTTATGAAGGGTAAATAGAAGTTGACAAAAAATCATGTTGTGGTTATTCGTAGGTAAGAAAACGTTCTTGCTAGAACCTAATTGCAGCCACGTAAAAGATGCAATAACAATTAGAGGACGTCTAACTTATTTTTGCAGCAATTGTCATGTGATGTGATATGGCCAGAAGTTGTGATGAATGATGAATGATATATTGTGATGTATGAGATCATCTTCTTGTAATAGGAATCCTGACTTGCATGTCGATGAGTATGACAACCGGCAGGAGCCATAGGAGTTGTCTTTATTTTTTGTATGACCTGCGTGTCATTGAAGGATGCCATGTAAATTACTTTACTTTATTGCTAAACGCGTTAGCCATAGAAGTAGAAGTAGTCGTTGGCGTGACAACTTCATGAAGACACAATGATGGAGATCATGATGATGGAGATCATGGTATCATGCCGGTGACGAAGATGATCATGGAGCCCCGAAGATGGAGATCAAAGGAGCTATATGATATTGGCCATATCATGTCACTATTATATAATTGCATGTGATGTTTATTATGTTTATGCATCTTGTTTACTTAGAACGATGGTAGTAAATAAGATGATCCCTTATAATAATTTCAAGAAAGTGTTCCCCCTAACTGTGCGCCGTTGCTAAAGTTTGTCGTTTCGAAGCACCACGTGATGATCGGGTGTGATAGATCCTTATGTTCACATACAACGGGTGTAAGACAGTTTTACACATGCATAAACACTTAGGGTTAACTTGACGAGCCTAGCATGTACAGACATGGCCTCGGAACACAAGAGACCGAAAGGTCGAACATGAGTCGTATGGAAGATACGATCAACATGGAGATGTTCACCGATGATGACTAGTCCGTCTCACGTGATGATCGAACACGGCCTAGTCGACTTGGATCATGTAACACTTAGATGACTAGAGGGATGTCTAATCTGAGTGGGAGTTCATTAATAATTTGATTAGATGAACTTAATTATCATGAACTTAGTCTAAAACCTTTGCAAAAATATGTCTTGTAGATCAAATGGCCAACGCTCATGTCAACATGAACTTCAACGCATTCCTAGAGAAAACCAAGCTGAAAGATGATGGCAGCAACTATTCTGACTGGGTCCGGAACCTGAGGATCATCCTCATAGCAGCCAAGAAAGATTATGTCCTAGAAGCACCGCTAGGTGAAGCACCCATCCCAGAGAACCAAGACATTATGAATGCTTGGCAGTCACGTGCTAATGATTACTCCCTCGTTAAGTGCGGCATGCTTTACAGCTTAGAACCGGGGCTCCAAAAGCGTTTTGAGAGACACGGAGCATATGAGATGTTCGAGGAGCTGAAAATGGTTTTCAAGCTCATACCCGGGTCGAGAGATATGAAGTCTCCGACAAGTTCTATAGTTGTAAGATGGAGGAAAACAGTTCTGTCAGTGAGCACATACTCAAAATGTCTGGGTTGCACAACCGCCTGTCCCAGCTGGAGATCAACCTCCCGGACGAGGCGGTCATTGACAGAATCCTTCAGTCGCTCCCACCGAGCTACAAGAGCTTTGTGCTGAACTAAAATATGCAGGGGATGGTGAAGACCATTCCTGAAGTATTTTCAATGCTGAAGGCAGCAGAGGTTGAAATCAAGAAAGAACATCAAGTGTTGATGGTCAATAAGACCACTAAGTTCAAGAAGGGCAAGGGTAAGAAGAACTTCAAGAAGGACGGCAAAGATGTTGCCGCGCCTGGTAAGCCAGTTGCCGGGAAGAAGTCAAAGAATGGACCCAAGCCTGAGACTGAGTGCTTTTATTGCAAAGGGAAGGGTCACTAGAAGCGGAACTACCCCAAATACTTAGCGGACAAGAAGGCCGGCAACACTAAAGGTATATTTGATATACATGTAATTGATGTGTACCTTACCAGTACTCATAGTAACTCCTGGGTATTTGATACCGGTGCCGTTGCTCATATTTGTAACTCACAGCAAGAGCTGCGGAATAAGCGGAGACTAGCGAAGGACGAGGTGACGATGCGCGTCGGGAATGGTTCCAAGGTCGATGTGATCGCCGTCGGCACGCTACCTCTACATTTACCTACGGGATTAGTTTTAAACCTCAATAATTGTTATTTAGTGCCAAGTTTGAGCATGAACATTGTATCTGGATCTCGTTTGATGCGAGATGGCTACTCATTTAAATCCGAGAATAATGGTTGTTCTATTTATGTGAGAGATATGTTTTATGGTCATGCCCCAATGGTCAATGGTTTATTCTTAATGAATCTCGAACGTAATGTTACACATATTCATAGTGTGAATACCAAAAGATGTAAAGTTGATAACGATAGTCCCACATACTTGTGGCACTATCGCCTTGGTCACAATGGTGTCAAGCGCATGAAGAAGCTCCATGCTGATGGACTTTTAGAGTCTCTCGATTATGAATCATTTGACACATGCGAACCATGCCTCATGGGCAAAATGACCAAGACCCCGTTCTCCGAAACAATGGAGCGAGCAACCAACTTATTGGAAATCATACATACTGATGTGTGTGGTCCAATGAGCGTTGAGGCTCGCGGAGGATATCGTTATGTTCTCACTCTCACTGATGACTTGAGTAGATATGGGTATGTCTACTTGATGAAACACAAGTCTGAGACCTTTGAAAAGTTCAAGGAATTTCAGAATGAAGTAGAGAATCAGCGTGACCGAAAGATAAAATTCTTACGATTGGATCGTGGAGGAGAATATTTAAGTCACGAATTTGGTACGCACTTAAGAAAATGTGGAATCGTTTCACAACTCATGCCGCCTGGAACACCTCAGCGTAACGGTGTGTCCGAACGTCGTAATCGCACTCTACTAGATATGGTGCGATCCATGATGTCTCTTACCGATTTACCGCTATCATTTTGGGGATAGGCTCTAGAGACAGCTACATTCACTTTAAATAGGGCACCGTCTAAATCCGTTGAGATGACACCGTATGAGTTATGGTTTGGGAAGAAACCTAAGTTGTCGTTTCTAAAAGTTTGGGGATGCGATGCTTATGTCAAGGAACTTCAACCTGAAAAGCTCGAACCCATGTCGGAAAAATGCGTCTTCATAGGATACCCCAAGGAAACCATTGGGTATACCTTCTACCTTAGATCCGAAGGCAAGATCTTTGTTGCCAAGAACGGATCCTTTCTGGAAAAAGAGTTTCTCTCAAAAGGAGTAAGTGGGAGGAAAGTAGAACTCGATGAAGTACTACCTCTTGAACCGGAAAGTAGTACAGCGCAGGAAAATGTTCCTGTGGTGCCTACACCGACTGGAGAGGAAATTAATGATGATGATCATGGTACTTCAGATCAAGTTGCTACTGAACTTCGTAGGTCCACAAGGACACGTTCCACACCAGAGTGGTATGGCAACCCTGTCCTGGAAATCATGTTGTTAGACAACGATGAACCTTCAAACTATGAAGAAGCGATGGCGGGCCCAGATTCCAACAAATGGCTAGAAGCCATGCAATCCGAGATAGAATCCATGTATGAAAACAAAGTATGGACTTTGACTGACTTGCCCGATGATCGGCGAGCGATAGAAAACAAATGGATCTTTAAGAAGAAGACGGACACGGATGGTAATGTCACCATCTATAAAGCTCGACTTGTCGCTAAGGGTTATCGGCAAGTTCAAGGGATTGACTACGATGAGACTTTCTCTCCCATAGTGAAGCTTAAGTCCGTCCGAATGATGTTAGCAATTGCCGCATACTATGATTATGAGATATGGCAGATGGACGTCAAAACGGCATTCCTTAACGGTTATCTTAAGGAAGAGTTGTATATGATGCAGCTGGAAGGTTTTGTCGATCCTAAGAATGCTAACAAAGTATGCAAGCTCCAGCGATCCATTTATGGGCTGGTGCAAGCATCTCGGAGTTGAAACATTCGCTTTGATGAGATAATCAAAGCGTTTGGGTTTATGCAGACTTATGGAGAAGCCTGCATTTACAAGAAAGTGAGTGGGAGCTCTGTAGCATTTCTCATATTATATGTAGATGACATACTTTTGATGGGAAATGATATAGAATTCTTGGAAAGCATTAAGGCCTACTTGAATAAGTGTTTTTCAATGAAGGACCTTGGAGAAGCTGCTTACATATTAGGCATCAAAATCTATAGGGATAGATCGGGACGCCTCATAGGTCTTTCACAAAGCACATACCTTGATAAGATTTTGAAGAAGTTCAAAATGGATCAGTCCAAGAAAGGGTTCTTGCCTGTATTGCAAGGTGTGAGATTGAGCTCAGCTCAATGCCCGACCACGGCAAAAGATAAAGAAGAGATGAGTGTCATCCCCTATGCCTCAGCCATAGGATCTATTATGTATGACATGTTGTGTACCAGACCTGATGTAAACCTTGCCGTAAGTTTGGTAGGGAGGTACCAAAGTAATCCCGGCAAGGAACACTAGACAGCGGTCAAGAATATCCTGAAGTACCTGAAAAGGACAAAGGACATGTTTCTCGTTTATGGAGGTGACGAAGAGCTCGTCGTAAAGGGTTACGTCGACGCTAGCTTCGACACAGATCTGGATGACTCTAAGTCACAAACCGGATACGTGTATATGTTGAATGGTGGGGCAGTAAGCTGGTGCAGCTGCAAGCAGAGCGTCGTCGCGGGATCTACATGTGAAGCGGAGTACATGGCAGCTTCGGAGGCAGCGCATGAAGCAATTTGGGTGAAGGAGTTCATCACCGACCTAGGAGTCATACCCAATGCGTCGGGGCCGATCAAACTCTTCTGTGACAACACTGGAGCTATTGCCCTTGCCAAGGAGCCCAGGTTTCACAAGAAGACCAGGCACATCAAGCGTCGTTTCAACTCCATCCGTGAAAATGTTCAAGATGGAGACATAGATATTTGCAAAGTACATACGGATCTGAATGTCGCAGATCCATTGACTAAACCTCTTCCGCGAGCAAAACATGATCAACACCAGAACTCTATGGGTGTTCGATTCATCACAATGTAACTAGATTATTGACTCTAGTGCAAGTGGGAGACTATTGGAAATATGCCCTAGAGGCAATAATAAAAGGATTATTATTATATTTCCCTGTTCATGATAATTGTCTTTTATTCATGCTATAATTGTATTATCCGGAAATCGTAATACACGTGTGAATACTTAGACCACAACATGTCCCTAGTGAGCCTCTAGTTGACTAGCTCGTTGATCAACAGATAGTCATGGTTTCCTGACTATGGACATTGAATGTCGTTGATAGCGGGATCACATCATTGGGAGAATGATGTGATGGATAAGACCCAATCCTAAGCATAGCACAAGATCGTGTAGTCCGTTTTGCTAGAGCTTTTCCAATGTCAAGTACCTCTTCCTTAGACCATGAGATCGTGTAACTCCAGGATACCGTAGGAGTGCTTTGGGTGTACCAAACGTCACAACGTAACTGGGTGACTATAAAGGTGCACTACAGGTATCTCCGAAAGTGTCTGTTGGGTTGACACGGATCGAGACTGGGATTTGTCACTCCGTATTACGGAGAGGTATCACTGGGCCCACTCGGTAGTGCATCATCATAATGAGCTCAAAGTGACCAAGTGTCTGGTCACGGGATCATGCATTACGGTACGAGTAAAGTGACTTGCCGGCAACGAGATTGAACGAGGTATTGGGATACCGACGATCGAATCTCGGGAAAGTAACATACCGTCTGACAAAGGGAATAGTATACGGGGTTGCTTGAATCCTCGACATAGTGGTTCATCCGATGAGATCATCGAGGAGTATGTGGGAGCCAACATGGGTATCCAGATCCCGCTGTTGGTTATTGACCGGAGAGCCGTCTCGGTCATGTCTGCATGTCTCCCGAACCCGTAGGGTCTACACACTTAAGGTTCGGTGACGCTAGGGTTGTATGAATATGAGTATGCAGCAAACCGAATGTTGTTCGGAGTCCCGGATGAGATCCCGGACGTCACGAGGAGTTCCGGAATGGTCCGGAGGTAAAGAATTATATATAGGAAGTGCTGTTTCGGCCATCGGGAAAGTTTCGGGGTCACCCGGTATTGTACCGGGACCACCGAAAGGGCCCCGGGGGTCCACCGGGTGGGGCCACCTATCTCGGAGGGCCTCGTGGGCTGAAGTGGGAGGGGAACCAGCCCCTAGTGAGCTGGTGCGCCCCCCTTGGCCCCCCTTGCGCCTAGGGTTGGAAACCCTAGGTGGGGGGCGCGCCCCACTTGCCTTGGGGGGCACTCCACCCCCTGGCTGCCGCCCCCCTTGGGAGATTGGATCTCCCAGGGACGGAGCACACCGTGGGGGCCTATATAAAGGAGGGCAGGGGGAGGGCAGCCGCACCCTGTGTCTTGGCGCCTCCCTCCCCCTGCTACACCTCTTCCTCCTCCCGCAATAGCTTGGCGAAGCCCTGCCGGAGTTCTGCTGCATCCACCACCACGCCATCGTGCTGCTGGATCATCATCAACCTCTCCTTCCCCCTTGCTGGATCAAGAAGGAGGAGACGTCATCCGCTCCGTACGTGTGTTGAACGCGGAGGTGTTGTCCGTTCGGCACTTGGTCATCGGTGATTTGGATCACGGCGAGTACGACTCCATCATCCCCGTTCCCTTGAGCGCTTCTGCACGCGATATACAAGTGGTAAGTAGATGCAATCTCTCTCCTACCACTCGTTGCTTAGATGAACTCATAGATGGATCTTGGTGAAACCGTAGGAAAAATTTTAATTTTCTGCAACGTTCCCAACAGAAATCAAGAAAGAGCATCAAGTGTTGATGATTAACAAGACCACTAGTTTCAAGAAAAGGGCAAAGGGATAGAAAGGGAACTTCATGTAGAATGGCAAGCAAGTTGTCACTTCCGTGAAGAAGCCCAAAGCTAGACTAAAGCCTGAAACTGAGTGCTTCTACTGCAAAGGAAATGGTCACTGGAAGCAGAAATCCCCTGAGTATTTGGTGGATAAGAAGGATGGCAAAGTGAACAAGGGTATATTTGATATATAGGTTATTGATGTGTAACTTACTAGTGTTTATAGTAGCCCCTGGGTATTTGATACTTGTTCGATTGCTAAAAATTAGTAACTCGAAACATGAGTTATAGAATAAACAGAGACTAATTGAGGGTGAAGTGACGATGTATGTTGGAAGTGGTTCCAAGATTGATATGATCATCATCGCACACTCCCTATACTTTCAGGATTAGTGTTAAACCTAAATAAATATTATTTGGCGTTTGCGTTGAGCATGAATATGATTTGATCATGTTTATTGCAATACGGTTATTCATTTAAAGTCAGAGAATAATTGTTGTTCTATTTACATGAATAAAGCCTTCGATGGTCATACACCCAATGAAAATAGTTTGTTGGATCTCGATCCTAGTGATACACATATCCATAATATTGATGCCAAAAGATGCAAAGTTGATAATGATAGTGCAACTTATTTGTTGCACTACCGTTTGGGTCATATCGGTGTAAAGCGCATGAAGAAACTCCATAAAGATGGATTTTTGAAATCATTTGGTTATGAATCATTTGATGCTTGCGAACCGTGCCTTTTGGGTAAGATGACTAAAACTCCATTCTACGGAACAATGGAACGAGCTACTGACTTATTGGAAATAATACATACCGATGTATGCGGTCCAATGAGTGTTGATTCTCGTGGCGGGTATCGTTATTTTCTGACCTTCACAGATGATTTGAGCAGATATGAGTATATCTACTTAATGAAGCACAAGTCTAAAACATTTGAAAAGTTCAAAGAATTTCAGAGTGAAGTGGAGAATCATCGTAACAAGAAAATAAAGTTTCTACAATCTGATCGTAGAGGAGAATATTTGAGTTACGAGTTTGGCCTTCATTTAAAACAATGTGGAATAGCTTCACGGCTCACGCCACATGGAACACTACAGCGTAATGGTGTGTCCGAACATTGTAACCGCACTTTATTGGATATAGTGCGATCTATGATGTATCTTACCGATTTGCCACTATCATTTTGGGGTTATGCATTAAAGACAGCTGCATTCACTTTAAATTGGGCACCATCAAAATCCGTTGAGACGACGCCTTATGAACTGCGGTTTGGCAAGAAACCAAAGTTGTCGTTTCTTAAAGTTTGGGGTTGCGATGCTTATGTGAAAATGTTTCAACCTGATAAGCTCGAACCTAAATCGGAGAAGTGCGTCTTCATAGAATACCCAAAGGAAACTGTTGGGTATACCTTCTATCACAGATCTGAAGGCAAGATATTCGTTGCTAAGATGGATCCTTTCTAGAGAAGGAGTTTCTCTCGAAAGAAGTGAGTGGGAGGAAAGTAGAGCTTGATAAGGTAATTTTATCTTCTCCCAAATTGGAAAGTAGTTTATCACAGAAATCAGTTCTAGTGATTCCTACACCAATTAGTAAGGAAGCTAATGATGATGATCATGAAGCTTCAGATCAAGTTACTACAGAACTTTGTAGGTCTTCCAAAGTACAGTCCGCACCAGAGTGGTTCGGTAATCCTGTTCTGGAAGTCAAGTTACTAGACCATGATGAACCTATGAACTATGAGGAAGCAATGATGAGCCCAAATTCCGCGAAATGGCTTGAAGGCCATGAAATCTAAGATGGGATCCATGCATGAGAACAAAGTGTGGACTTTGGTGGACTTGCCCGTTGATGAGTATGAGATGAGTATGAGGAGTGCCCGACGTGTCCGGTCAGTGGTCCTGCGTCTGAAGGAAATATCCCCTAGAGGCAATAATAAAGTTATTATTTATTTCATTATTTCATGATAAATGTTTATTATTCATGCTAGAATTGTATTAACCGGAAACTTGATACATGTGTGAATATATAGACAAACAGAGTGTCACTAGTATGCCTCTACTTGACTAGCTCGTTGAATCAAAGATGGTTAAGTTTCCTAGCCATAGACATGAGTTGTCATTTGATTAACGGGATCACATCATTAGAGAATGATGTGATTGACTTGACCCATTCCGTTAGCTTTGCACTTGATCGTTTAGTTTACTGCTATTGCTTTCTTCAGGACTTCTACATGTTCCTATGATTACGAGATTATGCAACTACCGTTTACCGGAGGAACACTTTGTGTGCTACCAAACATCACAACGTAACTGGGTGATTATAAAGGTGCTCTACAGGTGTCACCAAAGGTACTTGTTGAGTTGGCGTATTTCGAGATTAGGATTTGTCACTCCGATTGTCAGAGAGGTATCTCTGGGCCCTCTCGGTAATGCACATCACTATAAGCCTTGCAAGCAATGTGACTAATGAGTTAGTTACAGGATGATGCATTACATAACGAGTAAAGAGACTTGCTGGTAATGAGATTGAACTAGGTATTGAGATACCGACGATTGAATCTCGGACAAGTAACATACCGATGACAAAGGGAAGAACGTATGTTGTTATGCGGTTTGACCGATAAAGATCTTCGTAGAGTATGTGGGAGCCAATATGAGCATCCAGGTTCCGCTATTGGTTATTGACCGAAGATGTGTTTCGGTCATGTCTACATAGTTCTCGAACCCGTAGGGTCCGCACGCTTAACGTTCGGTGATGATTTATATTACGAGAAAGCTAAAATCCAGTCGGCAGGAATTCTGCGACAGATCCGCACGACTCTGATCGCGTCCATTTCGGATCGGACGACGCTTATTAATCGTACGACAGTTGTTAATTCCCTTCTGTTTTCTCCACGATCCTGCAATAAATGGTGATTGGATTATGTTTTTACTGCGATCATAATTCTAGGCAACTTTATTATCCCGTAATTAATGAGCTACCGTTGGCATGATTATCCCGTAATAAATGGGTTGCCCTAATTGAAACATAATTAGTGGGTCACCTCCTAATTTGCATGATTTCATCAGTCCTTTTCTCATCCTAATTTCCCGGGCAAAAAATAGTGTACAAGGTGGGATTCGAACTCTCAACCTTAGGAAGCTAACACCTCAAAATTAACCACTCCAACCAACTAGCCAAGCAATTAGTTGTATATGTTGCATTTCTTTTTTATGATATAATATGTATAGTTTGCTCTGAATCTTTCTTGCATGTTATAGTTTGAGACACCCTCTCTAGTTATCATGTCAGTTTGAGCTACCCTCTGTAGTTATCATGTCGTTCATGTATAGTTATCATGTTTTCTCTTTGTTAAAATTATCATGTGAAAAAGGCATTCAAATACACCCTAGTAAATTATGTGTAAATAGCATGGTAAGATACATACTATGGACCTGATAACTTAGCTATAAACACGTGATAACTTTGACCCATGAGGATAAAAGTTGTTGAAAACTTATCCCCGATAACTTCTATGTCAATAGCATGATAATATTTCACAACACATACCTGATAACTCACGCACAAACACCCGTGATTATGTTTTTTACCCGATGGATTTTTTTTAAACATACTCCCTCCGTTCCTTTTTACTCCGCATATAAGTTTTGGACAAAGTCAAACTACACAAAGTTTGACCAAATTTATATTAAAAAATATGAACATCTACAATACTTAAACTATATAATATGAAAATACATTTCATGGTGCATCTGAAAATGTTGATTTCATATTGTGAATGTCGATATTTTTTAATATAAAGTTAGCCAAACTATGCAAAGCTTGACTTTGACCAAACCTTATATGCAGACTAAAAAGAAACGAAGGGAGTACCTTGTAACTTATGTGTCAATGGCATGATACCGAAGGGTCGGAAGGTAGAACTGTTCATAACTTTTTGCGTGAATAGCATGATAATATAGGATCCCGGACCTGATAACTTAGATATAAACACCACAATAACTTTGACACGTGGAAAAAAAGTTGTTGAAAACATACCACCGATAATTTTTTGTGTAAAAGCATGATAAGATACGCTCTTAGACCGAATAACTTAGGTACAAACATCACGATAACTTTTGACCCATGGAAAAGTGTTATTGAAAACATACTTTGTAAATAACATGGTAATACATGCTCTCGACTCTGATAACTTATGTACAAACACCATGATAACTTTACCCATGAAAAAAGTTCTTGAAAATATACTTCGGTAAGAATGTGTGTAAAATACATGGTAATATACGCACAACAGAGCTGATACCTTACTTAGCTCACGCAAGATAACTTTTGACCCAGAAGAAAAAGTCATCGGAACATGGCAACATGGGATCTTGTTTCGAAGGTCTTGCCATGGCGGGTTTTTTGTGAAAATGGATTTTGAACCGAACAAACCGTTTGAGTTACAAAACATTTTGAAATTTCAAAATAAAGTGAATCTATGATGACATTAGTTTTTTGCACTTTAAGTGCATTTGCATGTGGGGAGAAATTTGAAAAAAAATCATTTTTATGCGCGGAATTTTTATATGTAAACATCGTGGTAACTTATGTACCATTGACGTGATAACTTGCATATCCGAGGTGTGATAACTTTTTACTCGAAAAAAAATTCGTCGGAACATATCAACATGGGATCTTGTTTCGAAGGTCTCGTCGAGACGGTTCTTATATGTGAAAATATTTTTTCAATCGGACCGACGGTTTGGGCTACAAAACATTTTGCATTTTGAATTTACTTAGAATCTTTGCTGATGTCAACATTTCTGTTTTATATGCATGCATGCAGACTTGCAAATGAATTAGAAATTTGCTCGCACACCACACTCGCTCATGTTACTTTTTGAAATCGTGCTGATGTGTTGCAATCCTCCAGACGTGTGGAAGTTAGTCAAGTCCTTTATATTATGAGTTATGTGTTTTGATGTACTGAAGATAGTTCGGAGTCCCGGATGAGACCGGGGACATGACGAGGAGTATCGAAATCGTCGAGATGTAAAGATCGATATATTGGACAACTATATTCGGACATCGGTAAGGTTCCGTGTGATTCGGGTATTTTTCGGAGTACCGGAGAGTTACGGGAATTCGCCGGGGAGTAGATGGGCCTTATTGGGCTTTAGGGGAAAAAGAGAGGGTAGGTTGCGCGCCCCCTGAGGCCTAGTCCGAATTGGACTAGGGGGAGGGGCGGCGCCCCCTCCTTCCTTCTCTTCTCTTTTCCCTTTCCTTTTCTCCTACTCCTACTACATGGAAGGGTGGAAATCCTACTCCCGGTGGGAGTAGGACTCCCCTTGGGGCGTGCCTAGGAGGGTCGGCCTCTCCCCCTCCTCCACTCCTTTATATGCGTGGCCAGGGGGCACCCCATAGACACACAAGTTGATCTGTTGATCTCTCCCAGCCATGTGCGGTGCCCCCCTCCATCATATTCCACCTCGGTAATATCGTAGCGGTGCTTAGGCAAAGCCCTGCGTCGGTAGCATCATCAACACCGTCATCACGCCGTCATGCTGACGAAACTCTCCCGCAAAGCTCTGCTGGATCGGAGTTCGTGGGACGTCATCGAGCCGAACGTGTGCTGAACTCGGAGGTGTCGTGCGTTCGGTACTTTGATCAGTCGGATCGTGAAGACGTACGACTACATCAACCGCGTTGTGCTAACGCTTCCGCTTACGGTCTACGAGGGTACGTGGACGACACTCTCCCCTCTCGTTGCTATGCATCACCATGATCTTGCGTGTGTGTAGGATTTTTTTTGTAATTACTACGTTCCTCAACAGCGTCCGCCCCATAGGATTGGCCCCTATTGAGCACTTTTTTCTTTCTTTATTTTTTTTCCTTCTCTCTCTCCTTCTCCACCAATCACATGCATGTGACCGGACATATAAGAAAAAAGTGAGAAACATGGCTACGTGAACGAAAAAATAGGGAGTCAAAGCGGACGTGCCCGATCACCGGGCGCGTCCGCGGGTGTTTAAGGGGACAAATTTGTTTAGCCGGGCTGTAGATCCCTAAAGAATTTTCGCAGCTCCAGTCGAGTAAAAAACCTCCCGTATCCCTCCGCGGACAGGGGGTCCAGTCCATGGACATGGATGCGAGAGATCGACATCCAACACTATCCGCATACATTTTAAACTATTTTTCAACAACCGAAATGGAATTCATGCAAACACGCCCGGATCTCGTACGAACATGAAAGTTTTCATATAAACATGGAGGATTTAACTACATTTTGGACATTAGAATAAAAAAAGGCCCGCCCCTAAACCTATCCTACGACGGCAGTGCTCGGCGTCCAAGCCCGTGTCGTCCAGCTTCCGCCGTCTCTATGAGCATCAGCGATAAGACCGATTAAGTGAAGGTACGATCTCCAGCAAGGAAGAGTAGAACAGGGGAGACAGACTGGCCCGCATGGGACACCAGGCCCCGTCGCCTATCGTGGTCTATTTATCCTCGAAGGAGTCTGCGCCTTGTCCGTCGCCGATGGACGTGAGGTCCACGAGGGAAATGGTAGCGCCTTGGCTGTCGTCGTCCCATTGGGCCGGCTGATGGTTCATCAGCGACGCAGCTGGCTATGCTCTCCTCCACGATCGCTCGCAGCTATGCCTCTGCGGCTGCCGTTTCCTGGCGAGCGGCGGCTTTAGCGCGGATGGCATAGTAGATGGTACGTTGCTCCGCGGCGAAATTTAGGTTCAGCGCGGCCATGGCCGCCACGGCCTCCTCATTCACGCGCTCGCCGTTGATCTAGCCCTCCACCAGCCAGTGCTGCTCCAAGAAAAACAGGTTGTACCTATGTTCCTCATGAGCCTGCTGCAAGCCGGCAAAGGCGCCGACGCACGCTGCACCTCACCAAGTGCCCCCTTAGAGTGAGATAACAACATTGTATTCTTGCAATTGTGGACGGGTTCAAATACGTTTTCAAGAGACCAAATTACAAGTGGAAAAGAGACTTGACACAATAAAAAAGTCCTTGTTCTCGTCTGTTCCTCTCAACACATGAAGATCAGGTTGAACCTTGGCCACTCCAATCGAGTGCAAGAAATTTGTCTTGGCCACGCCACTTAAGCTCCTACTAGAACACTTAATCAAGTCTATAGTTTGGGACCTCAACAAGTGCCCTCCCTGAGAATAGAGACATGACATCATATTCGTACAACATGGGAGGCTCAAGGAATGAAAAAAGAGTGCTTTCCTACGCATCGGTGCTGTTTCCCTCGGCATTCTACCTCATACAAACCGGAGATCCACGATGAAACACAGCTAGTCCGGAAAAAAGCGTCTGCATCCGTCCGCGGACAAGGGCAACTAGTCCGCGAACATGGATGCGGGAGACAGTCATCCAACCGTAGCCGCGTACATTTTCACAACAACTCAAACCAACCGGACGAAATTCGTGCAAATAAGTGCGTATTTTATATAAACATTGCCTGATTTTATATAAACATGCCGGATTTCATATAAACATGATGAATTTCATTACAAACAAATGAAAGTGGTTTTAGGCGGGCTAATCTAAATGATCGTCGGCGTCCGGTCCCCGTCTCCGACCATGAACCAAGAGAACGGAAGCTTTGCCTTTTGCAGCGCCGTTTCCATGACCTTCGCCTCCGAAACCCCGGGAAGTGAAGTTGTCCGCCTCGACGTCGCCGCCAAGCGACTAATTGGCCGTCCATGCTGAGCCCATCAAGCTTGACGTCGACGGGAGGGGAGGAGCGGTGGCCTTCTTGGGACCCGAGCGGCGGTGACCTACCGTGCATTACTCTTCCTCGCTGCCAGCGACGCCTGCAGACGTACCGCCTTTCTCGTCGTCGGTGTCGCAGAACAACACCTCGCCTGCGTCGTCCTCCCGCTCATTGCCGGTGCCACCACCTCTGCCACCCGCTGTCGGTACCGCCAGCGGGCGAGGCGATCTCGCGGGCGGAGCGGGAGGACTCGAGCAGCGCCTCCTGCTCCGCCAGGTCGGCATCCGACGCGCCGATCTACCAGCGGCGACCTGCTCCTCCGCCTGCAGATGCTCTTGAAAGAGGTTGTGGTTGTAGTTGGTGTCGGCTGCGTCTCCCAGAACTGATACTCCCGCACCATGTCCATATAATGGGCCCCGTCCTCGCGCGATGGTCGTGGTTTGGTATAAGAATCCATTTCTCAAAGTAAGGTGAAAATTTGCATGCGTCGCGAACGCCTGAACATCTTTGATGTAATAAAGAGTTTTTTTTAATATTTTTTTACTGTTCATGTGGGAGTAGGTGAGCTCCGGGTTAGAAACACCTTGTCTGCAACTAAGAAAAAAACAGCACGTCTGCATTATAGTACGCGACAGAACCCTCTCAACTCATGAATGGTTTAGGATTAGTCAAAAAATAGTTTATTATCAGAAGCTTGATCATCATCCGACTTTTTTTTGAGGACTGATCATCATCATCCGACTGGACCCGAGGCACACCACAGTAGTACCACAGTTGAGCCCAGCGCGTCCACCTGCTTGGCACAGCGTGCGTAATCTCCTCGGCCGGGAAGCGGGGCGAACGGTCTCCATAGAGTTGTCCGTAATTTTCTTGGCCGCAAAACGAACGAAAGAAAGAGTCCCCCTTGCTGAAAAGGGGGAATGCAAACGAGCTCGAAAAAGAAACAAAGAGGCCAGGCAGCAAGAGCTCGAAAACAGTTTCGTTCTCCAAACTCGGAAGCAAACCAGAGCAGACCGTTACGGCGGGCCGGTCATTCAATTCCCCCCAACCGCCCGCCCGCACGGCGAGCAGATGCAGAGCCCCACCCCACGGGCATCCGGCGGGCCCGTCACGGGGTATCTGTGTGGTGGCTGCGGCACGAACAGGGCAGGTGGGTCGGATTTGGAATCGCTCCATTGATTTCTCTCCAACGGCGCAGGGGGGTACGAGAAAGGACACGCAGGCAGGCGAGCGGCGAGAAGGGTCGACGAGGCGACCGAGCGCTGCGTCGGAGGCCGTTCCCCACTCCACCGCCGCCCCGCCTACCCGGAGAGAGGAGAGCGGTCAAGGTCTAGCGAGAGGTTCGAAAAAAAGACGCCGCAACGAGTCCGAGGCGTCGCCGCCAGCTGCCCGGCTCCAAAGATGAGGAGGAGCGTGTTCAAAAGCTTAAGCGAAAACCAAAGCGTCGTTTAAGGCGCGGATTGGCCCCACGGGTCAGTCGTAAGCGGTGTCGACGGATCCGCGTGCCAGGCCGATCCGGGTGGGTCCCGCCGCCTCTCCCTCGCAGCATGTTCGATTTGAATACCGTCTCGTGTGTGCATGCAAAGGCGCAAAGGCTACTAGGCTACGCCGGCTCCCACGAGGCCCTGATCTTTTTCGAAAAATCCTTTCTGCGCCCTCTCTCAGGAACGTTGTCCGGTTTGAATCTTGTGGTTTAGGTTAATGACGAGGGTTTAGAACCTTTTTTGTGTGTGTAATAAAGACTATTGCTATTGTAGTGCAGTGTAGTACGAGTGTGGTCTCGTACTCACTCCTGCTAATAGTAACCGTTTACGACTCTACTGCTGCTGTTTGCTTCTTGGAGAGGAGTGGTAAATCGGAAGCGGGCGCGTACTACTCCTGGTACACGCCAGGAGATCTTTCTTTCCCGGATAGATATGCTTCTCGGAGAGCGTAAGCCAAAGTCCTCATTGCTTGCTCGAATTCGAAATCAGGTGTACAGCCACGAGGGCCGCCGTACTACCGCTAGCACTACATATACGAGGTGCTAGTACTACTCGTACTCGCGTTTAGGATATTGGGAGCTGTACATTTTTACTGTCAGACGTCGCGCATTGGGACTCTAAACAAGGTCCGTCTCGTTTAACCCGTTGTACCACTAGAGAATCATTACGAGGTGGGAGAAAAAGAAAATCCTCTTGAAAGAAAAAGAAGGCTTGAAACGAGCCGCAAGCTGCGGCTCCTGGTCTGCTGCCTCACTCAGCTTCACATGCGAGAACGAGCGAGAGAGAGAGAGAGAGACCTGCGCAGTGCTTTCATTCATTCATGGCCGTCCATCCACCGCCTGTGCGCCTGTGATTGTCTGTCTGCCCACAGTGGCTTTGCTGATGACTTGACAGTGGCAGCAGCCAGCAGAGCATGCCGTTGCAGATCAAGCTGCACGTCAAACAAAACCCCTCGTAGTAGTAGTAGTAGCGGCGTCGCGCCCCGTCCCAGGCGAGGCGACGGACGGCCCCGCATTCACGCCACGCTCACCGAGGGCAGCAGTAAACGCAGCCAGAGGCCGGTCGTTTCTTTCTTTTAAGGAGGCAGCAGACCGGAGCAGAGCAGCGGCACGGCTCCCCTTGCTTTCCCTTCCCACGGAAGACAAGTATCCTTGTCTCTGGCTCCCTCCCCTTCTTCCCCACGCTTGTTCTTCTCCCCCCCGTGAGCAGTAGCAAAGGGAGCGAGCTGCTGCTGCTGCTCTTGCTGTGAGGTGGAACCGTGGAAGTGAAGTGAGGAGGCGCGGCGGGAGCGTCAGAGATGAGCGTGACCAAGTTTATCAAGTGCGTCACGGTGGGCGACGGCGCCGTCGGCAAGACCTGCATGCTCATCTGCTACACCAGCAACAGGTTCCCCAGCGTACGTCCCTCCCCCAACCCTCTCCTTCCTCTTCTCCTCCTACCTACGGGCTAGGTAGTTCCCATCTTCCTCCTCTCGACCTCCTTTACCGCTCACTCGGTCGCCGATCTGTTTCTTTCTTGGGCTCACTCTGCTGGCTCTACATATATATGCAGGACTACATCCCCACGGTGTTCGACAACTTCAGCGCCAACGTCTCCGTGGACGGCAACATCGTCAACCTCGGCCTATGGGACACCGCCGGTACTCACTCCATCCCTCCTCATTTCCACCACAGCTACTACTACTGGTGTTCACAACCGCAAGTTCTGAACCTGAAGGTCTGTGCTGTGTTTGCTCCGTTCAGGGCAAGAGGACTACAGCAGGCTGAGGCCGCTGAGCTACAGAGGCGCCGACGTCTTCGTGCTCGCCTTCTCCCTCATCAGCAGCGCAAGCTACGAGAATGTCCTCAAGAAGGTATATACATATGTTTCTAGCAAAAGTTACTGGCACATTAGTTCAGAAATTACTTGCTCCAGATTTGATTGTGCTTGAGGTTTCACCTGAACTGAATGTTTTGAACTGATGATAATTCGGTCTCTGGTCGAGCAGTGGATGCCAGAGCTCCGCCGGTTCGCGCCGAACGTTCCCATTGTTCTTGTTGGGACCAAGCTAGGTGAGAAACCTGCACCCAACGCGGCACTGTTTCGATGAACTTTCCGCAATGTCACGGGTTGCTCTGCATCTTTGTCCCGATAGTTAACGGCGTTTTCCATTGTTCAGATCTGCGTGACCACAGAGCCTACCTCGCCGACCATCCCGGTGCCTCAGCAATCACAACTGCACAGGTTTGCTCCCCCTCTTTCTCAACTTCTTTTCAACAACCAGGAGCATCCACGGATGGCTAATGTGCCATCTTCTTCCCCATTGTTATTCTTCAGGGTGAAGAACTCAGGAAGCAGATCGGCGCCGCAGCTTACATCGAGTGCAGCTCGAAGACGCAGCAGGTAGTGCAACCGAGACCAGAAGCCGCGTAGGGAATTAAGAAGAATTTGTTGTTGTCTGGTCAATTTCAGATAGACACACGCACACACTGCATCATTCATTCTCTCTTAAATGACTTGGTGATTCTGTTGGCCGTGCCAGAACGTCAAGGCTGTCTTCGACACCGCCATCAAGGTTGTCCTTCAACCGCCGAGGAGGAGGGAGGTGATGGCGGCCAGGAAGAAAACTAGGCGAAGCTCTGGATGCTCCATCATGTAAGCACACCCCACCTCTTCTCATTCACTAGCTCCACTGGTACTGTATAATGGTGTGAGCAAACCATTCTCCAGATTTGCTCCATGAAAAGTCTTGCTCACTGGTCACCTTATTACCTCAAAATTGGCACATTCATCAGTTCGATTATGATCTATGAAATGCTGCTGCTTAGATCAGATTTTAGAGGTCAACTCGAACCGATGCAAACAGCTGATTTTCCAAAATTTCAAATTCGCACTGCTTGCAGTGTTCTTGCACAGTATAGGAGTCCTGATCCTGTCGTTCTCCTTTTGAATCCACAGGCACTTGATGTGTGGCAGCACGTGTGCTGCTTGAATCAGCACCCCGGACTGACTCTGGAGACGAAGCATGGTGTAGTAGGCAAGTCAATTTGCTGACATAGCGCGGGCGTCTTTCTAATGCTTCTGTTCTGTTTAGCTACTAGCACTATATGTTGCGTGTTTTGGTTTCTACTTCCAATCCAATCCTAGAGCGTCAGGCGCTAGGATCGACTATTCGGATTGTTGGTGTAATGTTATGTAAGCAAGGTTGTGGAACAGCTAGATACAGGCAAGCTATAAGTTTATTGTTAGCATTTCGTAGGGATTCGCTTCGATTCGCGGCAATTGGTGGCAGATTGAAAGGTACCAGCACAAGTGTGCTGAATATCAAACGGCAAGAAGGGAGGGGGAATGCCGCCGGTGCCTGTTCCTGCTGGATGTCTTGCTAGCTGCCTCCTTTCCTGTGTTTGTAGCCATTGGTGAAGTAGACTTGAGCAAATGTTGAACAAGGGGGCATCTGTCAAAGTAGTCGTCGTCACAGTCAGAGTATATGGTCGACCGGGACTTGCTGGAAGGAGCAAGTGAGGGTGTAGCAGAAAAACAGGTCGACGGAATTGGCCGTCGACTTGTTGTTTCTCCCTCCTTTAGCTTCAGTCTGGTTGAAGTGCTCATCAAATACCTTGCCACCAGGATGGCACAATGGCATCTCCAGAACAAGTGGTAACATGAAAATTGGAGGAAGCGAGGTTTCCCTGAAAATGTCACCTTGCCTGCTCTTCCCATTGGAATAACTCCTGAAACCGACAAGGCAGCGTCTCAAAGGTTTTCGTAGCAGCATGGATCAACAGTGTCCATACTGTTATGTGCATTCCGTTGTTGAGCTCAAGCAAATTCTGCACTCCAAGAGTTCTGTGCAGTGCACCATATATATACTTGATCAACGAGGATGTCTAGAGCAATGACGCCCCTCCCTCCTTGAAAAGATTTCTGTTCGCAAGTTGCAATCCAATAGCCTAGCATGACGTAGATTGAGGTCACCCGGATTCCATGGAGTGTGCAGTCCACAGATTTTACCGCCCCAAAATGCTGCAATTTCTGAAATATGCATTCTGGCAACATTTGGAGCATATATGGTGATTTTCCAAGCCTGCATTCAGGTTTAGATGCCCTGAATTTGAACTCTAGCTGACCAGGCCACTTCTCACCTATGTCGTCACTTAATCGATTCGCCTTCAGTTCAGTACTAGTATTACCTAGTTGCTGCACAATCTGAACAAAGCACGTTCTACCTTCAATTGCAGAATAAAATCATGAGTAGCCGTGAGTTCACAGATGGTAGTACCAAGCTTGTAATATCAGTCCAACATCCAAATGCAGTCCTGTTTCCTCAACTTCAGTCCCCACATGTGTCAAAATGGACCGCCATGGGGACTCTGGCTGCAGTGATTGTAAACACTCCATGGGCCCGATCATAAGAAGATATTTATCCAACAGCTGGATGGACAAGGTGTTTGAAACTGTAATCTGCAATGTCACAACACATACACAAACATAATAGTGTCTTCCAATCAGCAACAGAACCAAGATAGAAACTGGGTATATAAATGTAGTTATTCTCACCACTTTCTTCTTGCACGGTCATACACAAACTGAGGGAACTTCTGTGTGGTTCATAAATTTTTTCCAATTGTTGTAATGGCGATACCTAACTGCATGTCTGCACCTGAAGGATGGCCAAGGCAGTGGTCGCAGCTCGACTTGATTTTGCGTGTCCCTGGTATGAGTAAGAGACAACATTGATGATATGACCCAGCTTGGAGGAACATTCATCATGTCCGGAGGATGAGAATGCGCAAGGAGTGCACACGCTCACACCCCTGCATTTGAGTAGCGGAACATGGCCTATCCTCCTCCGGAATGGCACTTGAACGATGGCCATGGTGCCGGCCGGAGCACCCGCCCATGTGTCTTGATACTCGGTGTCATATCTGGCGTGAACACGAAAACGAGGCGATGGCAGGCGGCAGAAAATCAGGGCAGATCGCTGGTGTGGGTGTCGGTAGCAGCCAGGGCGTCGTGTTGTTGGTGGTCGTGGCCGCGGTGGACTGCATGTCGACGTTGTGGCTCGAGCCATTCGTCGAACAGGTGGAGGGCATCGGAATGGCAACAGTTCTGGCGTCGATGCTGGCGGCGCCGTGGTCTGCCTCGCTCAGCACAAGGGAAACTCGCTCGGAGG
This sequence comes from Triticum aestivum, assembly GCF_018294505.1. NCBI lineage: Eukaryota > Viridiplantae > Streptophyta > Magnoliopsida > Poales > Poaceae > Triticum > Triticum aestivum. The sequence continues at coordinate 582,931,204 of NC_057795.1, forward strand.
AGGAGTCGACCGGCTCGGTAGACTCGGTGGTGGCCGTTGCCGAGACGCCGACTGACGCTGTTGTCGCAGCCCAATGCGTGCTCGTCAGTTGTAGAGGCCTGGAACGAGGACCGGTGTTTCTTCACTCCGCAAGCAAACGCACGTTAAAACTCTGATACAAACGACTGTCCAAATCGTACAGGTGATTTGGTGGTTGATTCACTCTTCATGGTGGTGGCGTAAGGGTGGTTGGGTAGTTTTTTCAAGAAGCGAACTACTCCCTGCCTCGTAATGTAAGACGTTTTTTCACACTATTTTTTCTTTTCTTGAAAAAAGTACTATGTGAAGGGGAGAACCACCTAGAGCAAAATGTGTGAACAATCATCACCAGATTGAACTAATACGTACTCCCTCCGTAAAGAAATATAAGAGCGTTTAGATTATAAGAGCGGTTAGATTACTAAAATAGTGATCTAAATGCTCTTATATTTCTTTACAGAGGGAGTACTTCGTATAATTTTTGTAAAACCATCACGTAAGAATAGCATCGCTCGGGAACAAAATTGGAAAATAAATTGGAAGTGGAAAGGTGATGACCTAGCTCTAAGTACCAAGTGTTAGCATCTCACACGAATTTACTTTTATTCACTCCAAGATACAACAATTGGTGGCAGACTGAAAAGTATAAGCACATGTGTGCTAAAATCAAACAGCAGAGAGGGGTTCAGAGCCGAGATGGGAGAGGGAATGCCGCCGGTGACGGTTCATGATCCTTCCTGGATGCCTTGATCGCTGCCTCTTCTTTGTTTTTGTAGATTTTTTTGGGACAATATGTATTTCTAGATGCCTCCCAAGCAATCAATTGGGCTAAGCCCATCAACGGTGCAAACGCCAGCCCAATAGACATCCATCATAGGCTCCCTAGGATTTATGCTCTCGACCAGACTACTGCTCGCGGTTGGTGGACGCCGGCGCAATGGCCCCGGATGGAGCGGATGGCGCCGTCTCTTAGGCGAGGGACAACCGTGGGTATTGGTATGTGACTTCGATCGTGTCGGGGATATAGCTCCGAGGTATGACCCGCCTAGGAGAGGTCGGGTTATACCGTTGGCGGTTTAGCATGAAGAAGGTCCAAGGAGGCCCAAGGAGAAGCACGAAAACGACGACTCATGGATGCAGGCGTGGTGAAAGGCCCAAAGACCTGGGCGCCGTATGAAGACTTGCTCTGTAAGACTTGGTTAGTTAGAAACCGAGTCGGTCACGTTGTGTGAGCCGGCCGGGACTCTGTAAGCCGCCAGGCCTCAACCTATGTATATAAAGGTGAGACCCGGCGGCGGGTTAACTCAAGAGACAACCGATCAAGAACTAGTTCAAGCGTATTTGCTCCCTTGTAATCGAAACTCAAGCAATACAACTAGAAGCAGGACGTAGACTTTTACCTCATTGAGAGGGACCGAACCTGGGTAAACTCCTTGTGTCCTTTGTCCCGTTCAACCCCTTCAAGCTAACCTAGTTGCGATGGCTCCACACTTAAGTCCTTTCACTAGGGCATTTGCCGTGACAAATCCACGACAGTTGGCCCACCATGGGGCCAGCGCACGATGGTTTCAATTTCTTGAAGGGCAGCTTCTCAGGGATCAAGGGATACACCGTGGGTCGGATGACCAAGAGCCGCCCAGCAAGATCTACATCGACGATTCTGGCTGGGGTCCCGAGGCCGATTCAATCGAGTACGAGTACCGGGTCCCCTTTGGCGGAATCCACATCTTCATCGGCAAGATTGGCGAGTCGGAGCCTGAGCTGGACGTCTGCACCGACATCATCGAGATGGCTCGGCGCGCACGACTCGCCAAAGTTCAAACCGCCCTCAAGCACGCTTTTGTTTGTTTTATTCATGGTGCAGATCTTCAGGAAGGATCTGCGTCCGGTGGAGAGATAGCCATCTACTCTGGTGATGAGTCCTCTACCGGCAAGACCGGGTAAATCTATCGACTGCAAGACGGCGGGCTTGGGGGCTATTCCGACGATGACAGTATTCCGGACCCCTATGAGCCGCCAAACAGAGTTGCGATCTTCATGGCCGGCACGTAACCGGTGCTGAATTCATCAACTGCTGCAGCCATGACCTCTAGTACAATGACTGCTGCAACGGTCGGGGAAAGCGGTCATGTGCTCCCGCCGGCTCAGGTCTTATCCGAGCTCTTGGATGTTTTGGCGACTCTATTAGCTACAGAGGTAACCCCGGCGACTCAAGCACAACATAAGGTGGACGTTGCGAAACTATGGGATGAAGTAGCTCAGTCTAAGGAGGAGCTTAATGCTAATAATGCTAGGATGGCAACAAAGCGAGCCGCGTTGGAGGCCGAGTCACAGCGGATTCAAGTAGAAACTTTCCGGTTAAACTTGGATCAGAATGCATCAAATGATGTTTTTCGAAGGAGGCACCAGAGCCGTCTACCTTTGGAGTCTGATGCCAGGAATCTTTTCAATACACCTGGGGCAGGACCAAGGAACCCGCCAGAGGAGACCCGGGCTGTCGAGCCGCTTGTGGCCAGGGCGACAACTCAACCGCGTGTTACAGACCCGCCTCGTTTGAACTTAACCCCGCCTCAACACGTGCTAACACCACCGGGTCATTATTCTAACCCTCTGGATAACATGATTGTCGCGGCTTCATGGTTGGTGGCTCTCCCAGTACAAGGCGAGTCTCCCGCGGCAGTCGAGGCCCGGAAGGCTGTGGAGCTTCTTCAGACGGCGGTAGCTTAGCAGGTAGCTTACTCATATAGCCACGAGCGGATTCATTCAACTCCATGCCCCAATTGAAGTTACAGCCGGTGTATTGAATCATCGGCGGTTTCTAGCAGTGAGCGGCGCCGTAACCCGCCCCATGGGCATGACCCGCCATGTTTTGATAACAATCCTCATGCCCTGATGGATCAGGCCAGGGCACGTCAAGAGGCGGAGCTGGCGGCTCAGTTGGTGGCTCATCAACTGCTTCAGCGTAACCCTTTGACATCTGTAGAAGCCGGGATGACTTCCAGGACAGTGGGTGTGCCATGCTTAGCATCGGCTCTTTGCAATGAGTGGTTGCCGAAGGACTTCAAGGGTTCATGAAAGGTGCCCAATTACACAACTGATCAACCTCCTGAGGCTTTGGATTGAGAGTTATGAGCTAGCTATGGAGATGTTAGATGTTAATGACGCTGTGTGCGCCAAATATTTCACCATGATGCTTGACGGGCCGGCTCGAACATGGCTGAAGGGTTTACCCCCTAATTCTATCAATTCATAGGCGGAGTTGAAAGCGCGTTTCATTCAGAATTTCAAAGACACGTGCAAACAACCTCTGTCGATCATCGATTTAGACGCTTGTGTCTAGCATGAGGATGAGTCGGCCCACCATTGGGTCTGTCGGGTGTCCACAATCATACACTTGTCGGATAGCATCAATGTCAGTTCTGCTATTCTGATTCTGGAGAAAAATTGTCGTTTCACCCCTCTCAAGCAAAAGTAAGGGCGGCTTAAACGTCATTGCAATGACATGGGAGAGCTCATGGCGGCTCTCATCAAATACGCCGACTCTGACAATACTAAAGATCCAGGGTCCGATGAGGAGTGTTGGGGAATGCAATAATTTTAAAAAATTCCTACGATCACGCAAGATCTATCTAGGAGTGTGTCCCCGTACCCTTGTAGACCGAAAGTGAAAGTGCATTATATCGACTACAGGGGGGTGAATAGGCGATTTTTATGAATTCTTCACTGAGGAATTTGCTGGTGAGGAAATTCCTCAGCGAAGAACTACTTGCAGCGGAATAAGTACTCAAAGGTAAACATAACAGAACACAAGCATAGTCATCATGATGAAATGAAGACAAGCACAGAGTACAGAAAGAGCAATCACATGATAACACAGGATGAAGACGGATAGACTGAAGAAATTGAACTGAGGAAATTGAGAAAGTTTTCAGTCAAAGTCTTCAAACAGATATGAACAAGCACACAACACAGTTATGAGGAAATGAAAGAGTTGAGGGAATAGAACCAGTAAGCTTGGTGAAGACAAAGATTTGGTAGAATAGTTCCAACTGCTGTCTCAGTTATACATCTGGTTGGATCGGCTAGGTATTTAAACATGAGGACACACAGTCCCGGACACACAGTCCGCACCGTATTCTCCTTGAGCTAAAGTCACACAAACCTCTCCCAATCACTCGTGGTAAGTCTTCAGGTGACTTCCAAACCTTCACAAACTCGGTCACTCGGCGATCCACAATTCCTCTTGGATGCTCTAGACCTTGACGCCTAACCGTCTGGAAGAAGCACAATCTTCAAAGGTAACAAGCGTCGGATCCACGCAGGATCAATCTCTTCAGTGATGCTCAATCACTTTGGGTTTGAAGGTGTTGGTGTTTGGGTTTTCCTCACTTGATGATTTTCACTCAAAGTCCTCGGAGGATGGGTTGCTCTCAAATGACAAGTGTCAGTTTCTCTCGGAGCAGCCAACCAACTAGTGGTTGTAGGGGGCGGCTATTTATAGCCTAGGGAGCAGCCTGACATGATAAGACATAAATGCCCTTCAATGATATGACTGTTAGGTGGGTAGATATTTTGGGACAGCTGGCGCATAGCACAACAACGGTCGGAATTTTGACTCTCAGATTCCTCAGGGCTATCATGATCCTCACTGTGTAGGCAATCCGCATTGGCGAATTCCTAACTCCTCAGTCAGAACAAATTCCTCAGAAACCAGAAGAACTTCGTCTCTATTACTGAAGAAATTGACTGAACTGTATGAGATTTCCAATGGCTTCACTCGAAGGGTTTGGTAGGTGTAGGATTTTGAGTTGAGCATCACATGGAAATTTTCCTTAGTATTTCCTCGACCCCCTTTAACAGTACGGTGTTTCCTATGACTCAAGAAAGAGAAAATGAAACTACGAAAACAAAAGTCTTCACGCTTCATGTTCCTCGAATGAATTCCAAGTCTTCAAGGTCACACCAATTTCTTCACTTTCAAAGTCTTCAGAAATCCAAAGTCTTCAATTGAAGAACTTCATTTTTAGTGGCCGACTTTCTCTGTAATTATCAAACTCCTCATAGACTTATAGACCGGTGTACACTCACAAAGGCATCAGTCCCTTAACCTATAAGTCTTCAATACACCAAAATCACTAAGGGGCACTAGATGCACTTACAATCTCCCCCTTTTTGGTGATTGATGACAATATAGGTTAAGTTTTCAACGACGATAAACATATGAAGTGTAAATACTGATATTGAGGAATTTGATTGCAAGATATAGAAGAACTCCCCCTGAAGATGTGCATAGTGAGGAATTTGCTTTTTGAAGCAATGCACACTTGAAGAGTAAAATCATGAAGATCTCCCCCTATATCTTGTAATTCATACACGCATTTGACATATAATATGAAGAATTTGAAATGCATGATGAAATATGGCGACTGATGTAATTCAGCATGCGTGTAATGACATTAATGAGGAAAATGAGGAATAAGCATGCAGAAGAACTCAACAAAAGTATCAGGCCACCATAGAGTTTAAGTTTGCAACTCCATCCAGCAAAGTCATGAGAAGGACGAGAGTTGTAACTCAACAAAAAAATTCCCATATAAGATAGACCCACTTGAAGACTAACTCAAATTTCTCCCCCTTTGTCATCGAATGACCAAAAGGGTTGAAAATGAGGACTAACGCCCCTGAAGAATATCATGATGATGAAGGAGCGCCAGCGTTGTTGGGGTCGTGTGTCATTGTAGGGCCTGCCGCTGTGTCATCCAAGTCTTCATACTCGTCCGTGTCGCGTGATGAAGAATATGAAATGGCTACCAAGGAAGGAACCATGACCTTGTATTTCTTTGGTGGAGGAGCAAACCAGTCAAAATCTTCCTTGAGACCCATTTTCTTCAGATCTTCTTCACCATATATGTGTGACAGAATAGCCCAGGTGTGACCGAAGACTTCATGGAGGTAGTAATGGTTTTTCTTCATTGCATTATGTGTAGCAGTCATGTTGTGAAGAATAGAACCAAACTGACGCTTAAACCATTTGTGGTTTCGATCCACCTTCTGGTGAAGACTAAGAAGCAGCTCACGGTTAGTCATCACACGAGGAGCAGTGGCTTGAGGATTTGACTTGGGTGCATTGGCAGCAGAATCATGAGTGGCAGAGTCATCATTGGTGGAATAAGATGCAGCTTTGCGAAACTGACCATCCAATGGACGGATGCCTTCATCAAAAATAGCAGTGGCCTTGCCCTTTTCATCAGCTGAGGAAAATGTCCACTTGCGGACTTCAATAGGGGGCAAGTAGCTGCCATGGTTGAGTGTATCAGCTTTGTAGTTGAGTGAAGACCTTGTTCTGATGAATCTCATAATCCAAGGAGCATAAGGCTTCAGCTCAAACGGAGAAAGTGCAACATTTTCCAGAGTCCTCATGAAGAAATCATGATAATTGACAGGGATGCCATGCATGATGTTGAATAGCAGATTCTTCATGATGCCAACAATTTCCTCATCAGATGAGTCGTGGCCTTTGATAGCACTCAAAGTCTTCGTCAGAATGCGATAGACTGTTCTTGGCACATACAGTAATTCCTTCACGAGGAAATTGGTCCTTGGGGCTTGACCGGGCTTCAGAGGCTTCATTAGCACCTGCATGTAATGAGCAGTTAGTTCAGGTTCTTGCTACAGACAACGAGCACCTTCAGGTGGAGGACTGATTGGCAGGGCATGAAGTAATTCAAAGGTCGGTGCCTTATAGTGAGTGTTCTTGGTCATCCAGTCCAACACCCAAGTGTTGATATCATCAGCATCACCCGTGATGTGCAACGTTGCGTAGAACTGAAGAATAAGCTCTTCATTCCAATCAACAATGTCAGTGCAAAAGTTGAGCAGTCCTGCATCGTGAATCATAGTGAGGACTGGAGAGAACCAAGGCAATGATTCCATATCCACGTGAGGAATATGCTCGTGGTCAAAGACTTTGCCTTTGTTGAAAAGCAGTGAAGAATAGAAATTGGTCTGGCTGGCAGTCCAGAAGCGCTTCCTTCTAAGACGAGCAGAGTCATAAGGATTATAATTAGTGAAGAACACGTGCTCGCCGAAGAAGTCACCGGCCTTGAATTTCTGCTTCTTCGAGAAGGGATCCTTTGGCTTGGGCTGAGGAGTATCAGTCAATTGCATTATCACCTCAGGAATCACAATTTCAGGATCCACAGGCTGAGGAATTTCAGCCTCTTCTTCAGTTGCAGCCTGGGTCATCAATTCTTCATTGACATTTTCATCAGGACTAGTGGCTGGAATTTCTTCATGGACAAATGGGGTTGCATGAGGTTCTTCAGATCCCATTTGTACTTCAGTAGCAACAGGGGACTGGGGAACTTGTTGAAGTGGAGTGAACAGTGGAGAGTTGGGGTGCTGACTTTCCCAAAAGTCATCATTCAGTACGGGAGTGGTACAACCAATGTCCACATCTTCATCTGTCATTTCTTGAACGCCGGCCTCTTCAGCAGTAAACTGAGGCATAGGCGAGGAGACAACATGTGTTGAAGGGAATGCATCCACTTCAATTTCTTCATCCAACTGCTCTAACGAAGCAGCAGAAGGAATTTCTTCATCTGATTCACTTGGAATCACATAATCTTCATCAAAAGGAACAAGGTCCTTTGATGGCATGGATGAGACAGGAATGACATCAATTGGGTTGTCAAATGAGCTTGTCAAGGGCTTCATATTCTTCGGAGCTGAAGAATCTGATGAAGTTGATGCCTTCCTTTTCTTCATAGCTGCACACTCTGCAACCTTGGTCTTCTTCACATCTGATGCAGATGGAAGGATTGGAGTTGGCGTTGGCGTTGGTGTAGGAGGAGCAGAGGAATTTGGTTCATTTTCTTCAGGCACAACTGATGTAGTTGCCCTGACTTATTCATTTTCTTCAGGCGCAACACTAGTGGATGCCCTGGCAATTTCTTCAACGGCTGAAATGCAGTCATCAGCCCTGGTACTTTCATTTTCTTCAGTAGCCTGATTGTCATCAGCAGTGCTGGCATGTCCTTCAGTAGGTTGGACAGATGCTTCAGCCGGAGTTACTTCAATGCGCACAGGAGCAGCAACACTTGAAGTGAATGTCTTCGTCAGGTTGACGAACCGGACCTTGGCGCCCTTCCAGTCAGCCTTGTAGGCTTCAAATTCTTCGCTGAGCTTCTTGATTTCAGCTTGCAGTGCAATAAGCTGCTCAGGCGAAAGATTGAGGACGTTGCCCTTTAGGTAGCACTACTTCTTGTACTGCGCTTTCTTCAATGACCTTGCTTGGTCATACTTCCATTTTTCTTCTTCAATGAAAGCAGTCAAGACATGACTTTGACCAGGAGTGAGGTTCATCTCCCGCAAAGGTGTGTTCGGGTCCTTGTGCCATAGATCAATGAAATCTAGGATCAACTTTGGATCCAGTAACATTGGCACATTGCTGCCTTTGGCTCTAGCAGCCTTGACCTGCCTGTCTCTGATGATTTCGGCAAGTTCTTCATCATCAGCCTCATCATCAGATGGCACTTGAAAGGCGACTTGCTTCTTATGAGGACTTGGTTGAGGGCCTCGTCCAGCAGTGGCCTTTTTCTTCAGCAGAGAGGGGCCAGTTGAGGAATTTGGTGCAGCTGAGGAACTTGCAGACGCTCCCGAGGCAATTGAGATGCCAGTAGTCCTTTGGCACGTGGTGAGATGCACAGGTGCAGAGGATTTGTTGGAGCAACTAAGGACTTTGTCGTAGGAGCTGAAGACTTTGAAGGAGGAGGAGTAGTTTGAGAAATTGGCTGTGAGGGCATAGAAGAATCTGGCCGTGAGGGCATTGCTGAGGAACTTGGCTTGTAAGCAGGCTTCTTAGCCATGGCCTTCTTCAGCTTGCTTGCAGAGGCCTCGACAGTTGTGGTAGCAGCAGCAGAGTCTTCATTGAATTTCCTCACTACTTCTTTTGCCTGTTTGGCCAGTTTGACCTGGCGCTTTGCCCATTCATCAGGATAATCCTCACCACGGTTGAGGCTGGTGGGGTCTGCCAATTTTCCAGGTGCCAACGGAGGTCTTGGGCATGGAGGATTGAGAGCGAATTTCTTCATATACTTGGGAGTAACATATCTGTACTCCCTCCATTCCCGTGCCCATATCCTCTCTATCCTTTGTATGCGCACCTTGCGCTGATTTTTATCCTCTTTGCCAAATTTGGCCTCATCAGGAGTGCAATAATCCTTGTATATGTCATCAGGGATCTTGAAAGCAGTATTGACCTCAGGCCTCTTTCCACCCTTCTGTGGCTTCTTACCATCAGCCATTTTCTTCCGCCGAAGAATGTGAACAATAGAATTTTCTGAAGATGTATGCAACTTTTCTTCGAGGAACGCTGCAAATGAGTTAAGGTGATGAGAACCTAGTGATTCAGAAGCAGACATGAGTACCTGTGAATAGAGTATAGTTGCGAGGAATTTGGAGAGGTCATATGCGTTCTCAGAAGGTTTTTTAAAAAGAATAAGTTTGAGGAATTTGACCTGATGAGTCTTGAAGAATTTCACTAAGCGTGCTTTATCTTTTTCCAGAGTTGTATAGATCAAAGATCCACACAATTGAGGAATCTTGAAGAAAAATTATTTCTTAGAGAAACAAATCAAGAGAAGATGACATGCGAGGTGTTCAGTGTGTGAAGATTTGAAGAATAAACACCTTTGAAGATTTTTTTAAGAAAACATTTGAATCAAAGAGGGCAGTAAAAGTAACTTTTAATTACCCTTGATGAAGAACACGACGAACTGGGAAGTGTAGATGTGAAGTTCGTCAGTTCAGATCTTCCATGCCCTAACTCGGCAGAGGAAGACAACTATGGTGGCAGCGGAGTGAAGAAATCCGCAGCCGGCGCGAGTACGACGGCGACGAGGTCGAGGCAGTGAAGCTCTTCCTCATCGGCGACGATGAAGTAGCGGCAGTGCTAGGGTTTGAGAAGCTTGAGCGGTAGTGAGAACGAACGGAGTAAAAACAAAGTGAGGAAGGGGAGGGGGTTGTAAGTGCATCTAGTGCCCCTTAGTGATTTTGGTGTATTGAAGACTTATAGGTTAAGGGACTAATGTGTTTGTGAGTGTACACAGGTCTATAAGTCAATGAGGACTTTGATATTTACAGGGAAAGTCGACCCTTAAAAATGAATATCTTCGACTGAAGATTTTGGTATTTCTGAAGACTTTCATGAAGACTTTGAAAGTGAAGAAATTGGTGTTACCGTGAAGACTTGATATTCATGCGAGGAATATGAAGCTTGAAAACTTTCATTTTCATAGTTTTGTTTTTCTCTTTCTTGAGTCATAGGAAACATCGTACTGTTAAAGGGGGTCGAGGAAATACTAAGGAAAAATTTCTATGTGATGCTCAACTCAAAATCCTACACCTACCAAACCCTTCGAGTGAAGCCTTTGGAAATCTCATACAGTTCAGTCAGTTTCTTCAGTGACAGAGACAAAGTTCTTCTGGTCGCTGAGGAATTTGTTCTGACTAAGGAGTTAGGAATTCGCCAGTGCGGATTGCCTACACAGTGAGGAACATGATAGCCCCGAGGAATTTGATAGTCAAATTTCCGACCGTTGCTGTGCTACGCGCCAGCTGTCCCAAAATATCTTATCCACCTAACGGTCATATCAGTCAAGGGCATTTATGTCTTATCACGTCGGGCTGCTCCCTAGGCTATAAATAGCCACCCCCTACAACCACTAGCTGGTTGGATGCTCCGAGAGAAACTGACACTTGTCATTTGAGAGCAACCCATCCTCCGAGGACTTTGAGCGAAAATCATTGAGTGAGGAAAAACCCCAAACCCAAACACCTACAAACCCCAAAGTGATTGAGCATCACTGAATAGATTGATCCTGTGTGGATCCGACGCTTGTTACCTTTGAAGACTGTGCTTCTTCCAGACGGTTAGGCGTCATGGTCTAGAGCATCCAAGAGGAATTGTGGATCGCCGAGTGACCGAGTCTGTGAAGGTTTGGAAGTTGCCTGAAGACTTACCACGAGTCATTGGACGAGATCTGTGTGATCTTAGTTCAAGGAGAATACGGTGAGGACTTGGTGTACTGAGCTGCGTGCCCAGCGATTGGGTGTCCGGGACTGCGTGTCCTCGAGTTTAAATACTCAGCCGCTCCAACCAGACGTACAACTGAGACAACAGTTGGAACTGGTCTAACAAATCATTGTCTTCACCAACCTTACTGGTTCTATTTCCTCAACTCTTTCATTTCCTCATTATTGTGTTGAGTGATTGTTCATATCTGTGTTTGAAGACTTTGACTGAAGACGTTCTCAATTTCCTTAGTTCAATTTCTTCAGTCTGTTTGTCTTCATCTTGTGTTATCCTGTGTTTACGCTTTCTGTACTCTGTACTTGTCTTCATTTCATCATGATGACTAAGTCTGTATCCTGTTATGCTTACCTCTGAGTACTTATTCTGCTGCTAGTAGTTCTTCGCTAAGGAATTTTCTCACCGGCAAATTCCTCAGTGAAGAATTCATAAAAATCGCCTATTCACCCCCCCTCTAGTCGATATAATGCACTTTCAATTGGTATCAGAGCAAGGTACTCCCTTGTTCTGTGTGATTTTTGTTTAACCACCTGGAGTTCTAGTTATGTCGACCACAGGTATGATCAAGGTCTCCGCTGGGTGTCCTACGTTCGATGGCATGGACTACCCCTACTGGAAGAATAAGATGCGAATGCATCTTGAAGCAATTGACAACAATCTCTGGTACGTTGTGGAAAATGTTGTTCCCTCAGTCACACCTTCTCTGAATGCTGCTGATGTGAAGAGATTCAAGCAACTCGATTCTCAAGCGAAGAATATCATATGTGGCCATCTGAGTAAAGGACAGTATGGTAGAGTGAGTGCTTTGGAAGCTGCTAAGCTTATCTGGGATAGGCTCTCCAAAGTATACGAAGGAGTCTCAACTCAATGTGACTCTCGTGTTGACGTTCTTCGCAATCTCTTCAACCGCTTCAAAAGACTCGACAATGAAAATGTTCAGCAAGCCTTCGATTGCCTCACTGACATCTCAAATGAGCTTCAAGCGCTTGGCGCCACTGACATCACCGACCATGAGGTGGTGAAGAAATTGCTGAGATCGCTAGATTCCTCATTTGATACTCTGGCACTGATGATTCAAGAGCGAGCTGATTACAAGTCACTAGATCCCGCTGATATCCTCGTGAGGCTAAATACTCATGAGTTCCAGCTTGCTGAAAAGAGAGATCTCTATGGTTCAAGCTATGGCAAAACACGTGCCCTGAAGGCCAAGGCTGTGTCTGAATCTGAATGTGAAGACTCTGGTAGTAGCCTCGGTGATCCTGAAGAATTGAGCCAGGAGCTAGCACTGCTCGTGAAGAAGTTCCAGAAGTTCTCAAAACATGGTCACTTTGGAAAATCCTCAAGAAGCATTGATTCCTCATCAAGTGACTATAAGAGAAGACTTTGCCACGAATGCAAGAAACCTGGTCACTATATTCAGGATTGTCCTCAATGGGAAAAGGAATTAAAGAAGAAGAAATACAAGGATTACAGTTCTGATGATGCTAAGAAAAAGAAGAAGAAATCATCAAAATCCTTGAAGTCTTCATCTCACAAGAAGAGTAGCTCCAAGAAGGCTCGGGCATTCATTGGCAAGGAAATGGACTCTGAAGCTGAATCTGAGGAACATGAAGAAGAGGAGGCATCTGAGGAGTCAGAATCTGGTGTGGCGAGTCTGGCTCTCGCTACTGCTTTCGTCAGCAAGTCTATCTTCAACTCTGAAGAAATTGACCGCACCAACAAGGCTGATGAAGACAATGATGACTACGCTCCCACCTATTGCTTCATGGCAAAAGGTACCAAGGTAACAAAATACCCCTCCTCTGAATCTAGTGAGGATGAATCTGATGAAAATCTTAAGCCCAGTTACTCTAAACTTTCTAAGATTGCTGTGAAACAACAAAAGGCCATTGAAAAACTTCAAAACATGCTAGACAAAAGTGATGATATGTTGCGTGATGAAATGGACCGCACTAAAGACTTAACTGAAAATCTTCAGAGACTTCAGTCTAAGTTTGACAATCTTCAAAGTCATCATAACACTCTCTTATCTGATCACGAGAAGCTTTCTTATGAATTTCTTCAAAGAAAGCAAGATCTTGAGAAGCTAAGAGTGAGTTATGAAGATCTTGAGAAGGATCGAGATTCATTACTTGCTCAACAAATCAACGCTACTCAAGAAGAATTTGTTCCTCCATGCTTAAAGTGCATTGAACGTGAATCTGCTAATTCTTCACCTGAATGTTCAAATGCTTCAACTATTACAAATTCTTCACCTGCCTCTGTTATCACTAATTCCTCATCTGAGGACATTGCTAGTACTACTAATGATGCAGGGCTGAAGGAATTGTACACGACAGGCATGTACAAAAGCCTCAAAGGACATCAGATTCTTTGTGACATGCTCAAAAAGCAAATCCTCAACAGAAACCCTAGGAAAGAGGGTATTGCCTTTGAGAGGAAATTCAATGCTGATGGAACATACTGGAAGCCTGAGCAGTACCCCAAAACCTCATGGGTTGCTGCAAAGGGACCTCCAGTTGATCCATCTAACTTATCTGGCTTTACATGTGAATCTTCTCATTCTTCTGATGAGTCATTTGACTCCAACTATAAACTGTTCAAAAATCAGAATGGTGAAGTATTTGCTAGATATGTTGGCACTAACTGCAGGAACGGTTCCCCTATGAAGAAAATCTGGGTTCCAAAAGTTATGTTGAAAGTCTTCAGGTGAATGTCCTCATGACACCACCTGTGAAGAATAGGAACCCCAGATCAAACTCTTCATATGGACCTAATTCTTCATATGGATCCAAGTCCTCATACGGACCAAGTTCCTCACGTGGATCAAATTCCTCAAATGGGTCAAAGTCCTCATATGATCATCATCGTGCTAACCCCTCTGTTTTGCAGGGTAGAGCTAAGGGCTATGAATATGCGCATTATTCTTCAAATCATTATGTTCATAAGTCCTCGAAGAATTTCTCTGCTTATTCATATGCTTACCCTAACCCCTCTTATGTGAAACAAAATGGATTGGCTTCTATGCCACCTTTCTCATATGGTGCTCGCAGAGCAATGAACTCTTTGCCACCCCTTCAGATGTGGGTGGTGAAGAAAAATAACTAATCTCTTATGTAGGGTCAGGTCTCCAGACGTGCTTTAAACGTCTGAAGAATTTGCTGGAGGCCTGACAAAGTGTCTGAAAGGATGCAGGCGAATCATGATGAAATGAACTTTCATTTCACACGTCCTCATACTGAAATATCTGTTTTACTGTTTGATGAAATTCATCTGATGAACTTGATATCATATTCTTCACTAATGAAGTATATGAGATCGTAAGTTGCACTAATTCATTTGCAGGATGATCAGCCCAAAGTCAACGAGTGGGTTCTCGATAGTGGATGTACAAATTACATGACTGGTGACAAGAATCTATTGATGGATGCTCCCTTAACACCGTCACATCTGAAGCACATCATCTTCGCTGACAAAGGCAAAAGTCAGGTATTGGGACTAGGTAAGGTTGCGATCTCAAAGGATCGACACATGGACAAAGTCATGCTTGTCGAGTCCTTAGGATACAACCTCATGTTTGTCTCAATGCTTTGTGATCTTGATATGGTTGATGTCTTTGGAAGATATCGATGTGTTGTGATCATGGAAGCTGACTATTCTAAAGTCTTCGAAGGCGTTAGGAGAGGAGATCTGTATATTGTTGATTTCTCTACAGGACCACAACCAGCAATGTGCTTACTTGCAAAAGCTTCAGAAGGCTGGCTATGGCATCGATGACTTGGTCATGCTGGCATGAGGAATCTGAATATGCTTGCGAAGAAGAAACATGTCATTGGCATTGAGAATGTCAAATTCCTCAAGGATCACTTATGTGGAGCTTGTGAAGCTGGAAAGATGACCAAGGCCAAGCATCCAGCGAAGACTATCATGACCACTACTCGTCCATTCGAATTGCTTCACATGGATCTCTTTGGTCCTAATCATTATTCTGCTGTTTCGAATGATGCATCTCTATATGGCTTTGTTATTGTTGATGACTATTCTCGTTACACATGGGTACACATTGTCACTTACAAACATGAAGTGCAGGAAATCTTCAAATGATTTTCCTCGAGAGCTTCAACCAACTTTGGTGTGAAGATCAAGCACATCAGAACTGACAATGGGACCGAGTTCAAGAATTCCGGTCTTGATGGCTATCTTGATGAACTTGGTGTTACTCATGAGTTATCTGCTCCTTACACTCCTCAACAGAATGGCGTCATGGAGCGTAAGAACAGAACCCTCGCTAAAATGGCTCGCACTATGCTTGATGAATACAAAACGCCTCGTCATTTTTGGATTGATGCAATTGATACTGCGTGCCACATCATCAATCGGGTATATCTTCACAAATTCTTCAAGAAGACTGCCTATGAACTCCTCACTGACAAGAAACCGAAAGCACATGAAGCACATGAAGGTTACATGAAGCACAATGTGATCCTCATCACAAGAAACCCAATTGTGACAAGAAACCCAATGTGATCCTCATCACAATGCTAAATTTGCACCGAAAGCACATGAAGGTTTTATGCTTGGTTACGGAAAGGACTCGCACACCTACAGAGTCTTCAACAACGTTCTTCACAAGGTTGTTGAAATTGTAGATGTGCGGTTCGATGAAACTAATGGCTCGCAAAGAGAGCACCTACCTTCTGTGATAGATGAACCAAAACCTGAGGATTCTATCAAGTTCAAGGCTACTGAGGATGTTATTCCTACCGAAGAATCTTTTGAAGAATTCATTCCAGAACGTGAAGAAAATCGAGCTGGTACACCTGATGAAAATGCTGAAGAAAATGGTGCTGAAGAAAATGCTGATCAAATTCCTCAACGACAACCAGCTCATCCTCACATTGCAAAAGAAGTGCAAGTGGAAAAGATCATCGATGACATTCAAGCGCTAGGTCCTCTCACACGCTCAAAAGCTTCACATTTATCTAACTTTTGTGGGCACTATGCTTTTGTCTCTATTACAGAGCCCACTAAGGTAGATGAAGCATTTATGGATCCTGAGTGGATTCAGGCCATGCAAGAAGAATTACATCAGTTCGAGCTCAACAATGTCTAGGAACTGGTCAAACATCCATATCCTCGCAAGCATAATATCATCGGCACAAAGTGGATCTACCGCAACAAGCAAGATGAAAATGGCCTTGTGGTGAGGAATAAGGCACGACTTGTAGCTCAAGGCTACACACAGGTTGAAGGAATTGATTTCGATGAAACTTTTGCACCTATTGCTAGACTTGAGGCTATTCGCATATTACTTGCTTATGCTAACCATCATAATATTACCTTACAACAAATGGATGTGAAAAGTGCATTCCTCAATGGTAAGCTTTAGGAAGAAGTATATGTTGCTCAACCCCCAGGTTTTGAAGATCCAAAGAATCCTGACAAAGTCTTCAGACTTAACAAGGCCCTGTATGGCCTCAAGCAGGCCCCTCGGGCGTGGTATGACACTTTCAAGGAATTCTTCATGAAGAAGGGCTTCACACCCGGTTCACTCGACCCTACTCTCTTTACTAAATCTTATGATGGTGAACTGTTTGTGTGCCAAATATACGTTGATGATATTATCTTTGGCTGTACTGACCAACGTTATAGTGATGAATTTGCCTATATGATGAGTAAAGAATATCAAATGTCTATGATGGGAGAGTTGAAATTATTTTTAGGTCTTCAAATTCGTCAACAGCACAATGCTATATTCATATCTCAGGAGAAATACCTCAAGGAAGTTCTGAGGAAATTCGGCATGCAAGATTGCAAAGGAGTCAAAATTCCTATGCCCACAAATGGCCATCTATGCACTGATAAAAATGGTATTGACTTCGATCACAAGGTATACCGCTCCATGATTGGCTCTTTATTGTACTTGTGTGCATCTAGGCCAGATATAATGCTTAGTGTTTGCATGTGTGCCCGATTTCAAGCTGCACCGAAGGAATCACACCATAAGGCTGTGAAGCATATTCTTCGATATCTAGCTCACACACCAACACTAGGGTTATGGTACCCCAAGGGCTCTACTTTTGATCTCATTGGATATTCTAACTCTGACTATGCTGGTGATCATGTGGACTGCAAGTCAACATCTGGTACTTGTCATTTCCTCGGACGATCTTTGGTCTGTTGGTCCTTGAAGAAACAGAATTGCGTATCACTGTCTACTGCAGAGGCTGAGTACATTGCTGCTGGTTCTTGCTGTGCTCAACTGCTATGGATGAAGCAAACCCTCAAGGACTACGGCATCAACGTGAAGAATGTGCCTCTCCTCTGAGACAAGGAGAGTGCCATCAAGATTGCTCACAACCCAGTTCAGCACTCGAAGACAAAGCACATACAGATTCGTCATCATTTTCTTCGTGATCATGTGTTGAAGGGCGACATCTCCATCGAGCACGTGAAGACTAAAGAACAACTAGCGGATATCTTCACAAAGCCCTTGGATGAGAAGAGATTTAGCAAGTTGCGGTGTGAGCTAAATATCTTAGAATCTTTGAATGTTCTTTGAAAAAGGACACACATCCTGACACTTATGCAAAATTGATGACTTAGATGTGCAACACATGAAGAAACGTTTTTCTTCAATCAATGAAGAATAACACTCTAAGTGTGAAGAAATTAATGAAGAATTTGATTCTCAGAACCCTACGACAATTGTACGCGGTGTCTGAAATCATCATTCTTATACGGTGGGTCACGCCACCACCAAAGTTGAAAATCTTCATTTTTGAAATTCCTCAGTTTTGAAATTCTTCAGTTTTTCAAATTCTTCAACTTTGCAAAATCCTCAATGTTTCCGTCGTTTTTCTTCATTGACTATATATATATACGAGTTTATGTCCTCTACAACATTCACTTATGGCTATTTCTTCAAGTTGCATTTTTCTGCTAAGTGAATATGATCGGACCCTTTCCCCCTCTATGCTATACTCAACCCAATCTATTCACAAATTCTTCATGTGCGTTCTATAACTCGTTCAAAATCTTCATTGTGTCCTTGACAGCTGAAGAATTTGCGAACTGAACTTTAAAACTAATTTTATCAAAATTTTCGGTTTTACCGCTCAATCCGTTTCGGATCCCACGATAGACTTATCTATTCACCCACGATCTAACACGATCTCCACTCCTCAGTACGTGGGTGACACATGTCAAGCGAAGGAGAAGGGTCAGGGGCAGGTTCGTCCAAAATCTTCAGGCGAACAATATTTTCACTGCGACTATAAATACCCCCTCATCCCTCCCTCACTTCCTTTACTCCGCTCGACCGCTCTCTCTCTCGCTCAAGCTTCTCAAACCCTAGCGCCACCGCTACTCCATCGTCGCCGGTGAGGAAGAGCTTCACTGCCTCGACCTTGTCGCCGTCGTACTCGCGCCGACCGCGGAAATCTTCACTCCGCCGCCGCCGTAGCTGTCTTCCTCCTCCAAGTTAGGGCGTGGAAGATCTACATCGACGAACTTCACTGTTCTGCTTCTCAGTTCGTCGTGTTCTTCAATCAGGGTAATTAAAACTTACATTTACTACCCCTTTTGATTCGAAATTTCACAACAAAATCTTCAAAGGTGTTTTATTCTTCAAATCCTCACACACAAAACACCTCACTAGTCATCTGTTCTTGATTCGTTTCTCTAAGCATCATTTTTCTTCAAGATTCCTCAATTGTGTGGATCTTCGATCTATACAACTCTGGAACCTAAGACAAAGAACGCTTAGTGAAATTCTTCAAGGCTCATCTGGTTAAATTCCTCAAACTTGTTCTTTTTGAAAAACCTTCTGAGAACGCATATGACCTCTCCAAATTCCTTGCAACTATACTCTGTTCACAGGTACTCATGTCCACTGCTGAATCACTAGGTTCTCATCAACTTAACTCATTTGCAGTGTTCCTCGAAGAAAAGTTGCACACTTCTTCAGAAAATTCGATTGTTCAAATTCCTCATCTGAAGAATATGGCTGATGGTAAGAGGCCACAGAAAGGAGGAAAGAAGCCAGAGGTCATGACTGCTTTTGAAATCCCTGAGGACATCTATACTGATTATTGCACACCTGATGAGGCTAAGTACGGAAAAGAAACCAAAACTCAGCGCAAGGTGCGCATACAGAAAATTGAACGAAGATGGGCAAGAGAATGGAGGGAGTACAGATATGTGACTCCAAAGTATATGAAGAAATTCGCACTTAATCCTCCATGCCCAAGAGCTCCATTGGCACCTGGCCAAAGAGCTGACCCCACCAGCATCAAGCGTGGTGAGGATTTTCCTGAAGAATGGGCCAAGTGCCAAGCTAAGTTGGCGAGACAAGCTAAAGAAGCAGTGAGGAAATTCAATGAAGACTCTGCTGCTGCTACTGTCACTGAGGCCTCTGTCAAGCCAAGAAAATCAATGGCAAAGAAGCCTACTCACAAGCCAAGTGCTTCACCAACTATGCCCTCACGGCCAAGTTCATCAGCAATGCCCTCACGGCCAGAATCTTCAAAGCCCTCACGGCCAGATTCTTCAAAGCCCTCACGGCCAGTACGAACCACTGCTCCTCCTCTAAAGTCATCAGCTGCTCCGACAAAATCCTCAACACCTGTACATCTGGCTACATGCCAAAGGACAACAGGCATCTCTATTGCCTCTGGTGCCTTAGCAAGTTCCTCAGCTGCACCAAAATCTTCATCAGGCCCCACTCTGTTGAAGACTAAGGCAACGGCTGGTCGAGGTACTCGGCCTAGTCCGAAGAGGAAACAAGTTGCTTTCCACGTGCCATCTGACGATGAAGCTGGTGATGATGAACTTGCAGAAATCATCAGAGATCGACAAGAAAGGGCCGCTAGAGCCAAAGGCACAAATGTGCCACTGCTTTTGGATCCAAAGGCGATCCTTGATTACATTGATCTCTGGCACAAGGATCCAAATACTCCTATGCCTGATTTCAAGTTGACTCCTGGTCAAAGTCACATGCTGACCCATTTCATCACTGAAGAGAAATGGACATTTGAGAAGGCCAGGCAGATCAAGAAGACTCAGTTCAGAAAGGAGAAGTTCTTGAAGAATAACGTTGTCAATATGACACCTGATGAACTCCTCAAGATCCAAGCTGAAATCAAAATCCTTAGAAATGACTTCAATGCTTACTATGCTGACTGGCAACGAGCCAAAGTCAGGTTTGTCAAACTGACTGAGAAATTCACAAATGTTGCAGCCCCATCGCAACAAGAAATTCCTCAAGCTAAAGCATCTGCTCAGCCAAGTGAAGAACATGCCAGCACCGCTGATGACAATCAGGCTGCTGAAGAAAATGCTAGTTCTAGGGCTGATGACTCCATTCCAGCCGCTGAAGAAATTGTCAGGGCATCCACTAGTGGTGCGCCTGAAGAAACTGAAACCGTCAGGGCAACTGCATCAGTTGCGCCTGAGGTAATTCAACCAGATTCCTCAGCTCCTCCTGCGCCTACACCAACTCCTATTCTTCCATCTGCATCAGATGTGAGGAAGACCAAGGCTGCAGAGCGAGCTGCTGTGAAGAAGAGGAAATCATCTAGTGCTTCAGAATCTTCAACTCCAAAGAAGATGAAGCCTCTGACAAGTTCTATTGAGAATCCAATTGATGCTATTCCAATTTCCACAATGTCATCAAAGGACCTTGTTCCTTTTGGTGAGGAATATGTGATCCCAAGAGGATCTAATGAAGAACCTCAATCTGCTGCTTCGTCAAAGCAGGTTGATGAAGAAATTGAAGGATGCGATCCCTTCAACACCTGTTGCTTCCTCGCTAATGCCTCAGTTCACTGCTGAAGAGGCTGGCGTTGAAGAAATTGAAGATGAAGACGTGTACATTGGCTGCACAACGCCCGTGATGAATGATGACTTTTGGGAAAGTCAGCACCCCAGTACTCCACTCTCCATCCCACTTCAACAAATACCTCAGTCCCCTGCACCAACTGTTCAAATGGGCTCTGAAGACACTCATCCCACTTCGTCTATGCATGAAGACATTCCAGCCGCTAGTGCTGAAGAAGCTGCTATTGTTGAACCATTGAACACGCAGCCTGCTACTGAAGAGGAACCAGAAATTCCTCAGCCTGAAGAACCTGAGATTGCGATTCCAGAGGTTGTGATGCAACTCACTGACACTCCAGTGCCCAAGCCAACGGATCCATTCTCAAAGAAGCAAAAGTTCAAGGCTGAAGATTTCTTCAGTGAGCATATGTTCTTCACTGACTATAACCCTTATGACTCTGCTCGCATAAGGAAGAGGCGTTTCTGGACTGCTGGTCAAGCAAATTTCTATTCCTCAGTGATGTTCAACAAACACAAAGTCTTCGATCATGAACACAATCCTCATGTAGACATGGAGTCTCTGCCGTGCTTCGAGCCAGTCCTCAGTGTTCTTCATGATGCTGGACTGTTAAATTTCTGCACTGACATCTGTGACTGGAATGAAGAACTCATTCTTCAATTCTATGCAACGCTGCACATCACAGGAAACTCTGAAGATGTGAATTCATGGGTGTTGGACTGGATGTCTGAGAATACTCACTACAAGGAACCAGCAACTGAATTTCTTCGTGCCCTCCCATTCAGTCCTCCCCTTGACGGTGCTCGTTGTGTCTACAGTGAACCTGAACTTTCAAATCATTTCATGCAAGTGCTGATGAAGCCTTTGAAGCCAGGGCAGGCTCCTTGAACCAAATTCCTTGTCAAGGAATTACTATATGTGCCCCGGACTGTCTATCGCATTCTGTTGAAGACAATGAGTCCTATCAAAGGCCACGACTCAAATGATGAAGAGGTCGTTGGCATCATGAAGAACATGCTTTTCAATATCATTCATGGCGTTCCCATCAATTTCCATGATTTCTTCATGAGGACTCTAGAAAATATTTCTATGTCACCATTTGAGCTGGAGCCTTATGCACCATGGATTATGAGATTCATCAGGACAAGTGTAACGCCCCGAGACCGACGCTCCAGAAGACTTCCAGCTATTCCGAGTTTCGTCGTGTGATTTGTTTTATTTGTTGCATTCATCCTTGCATCATGTGCATTGCATCATGTCATCATGCCATCATATCATTAATTTTTAAAACCTCAACTAAATAAATTGTATGGATTTTTTCGATCCATTTAAATCGAGGGACTCACATGGTGACTTCTCTTTATAACATATCCTCCAATATTAGGGAGCTATATTAAATATTCCATTTATTTGGAAGCCACCGTAACAAACTTGCATTTTAATCTCTCTCGTTTCCACATATTCTAAATCCTTGGTCATTCTCCATTTGGCTCCGGTTCAAATTGTGGCACTTTGAGTTATGCCAAAGAAGTCCCATGCCTTTTTCTGCCCCGAGTTGACCTCCAAACCTTGCCCATAAATTATTTCATCATTTTCCGGAGCTCCACCAAAAATCCAAACATTTTTGGACCTTCCCAAACCTCACTTCCTATTCAAATCATTTGAATTTGATTCAAATGAGTTTGAATTTACATCTTTCAACCTTGGCCTTTTCTATTTTCTCGGAACAAGCTTATTTTTATGAGTCCGGGAAAATAATCCCCATGCCCAAGTCCCTTCTCTAACCTTTTTTTTTCTTCTTTTTTCTCTCTCTTCTGTCATGTGTGTGAGGGAGAGAGAGATTCTAGCCCAGCCCAGCCGACCATTTGGGTCTCCTGTAGCTGCGGCCCAAGGCCCAGCCGGCGCCCCACCGACCGAACCCTAGCCCCGCTAGCCCGACTCCCTCCTCTTGATCCTCTCCTCCTCGTTTTCCTTCCGCCGCCAGCGCCCGACCTCGTCGCCCTCTCTCCCGATCAATCCACTCCCTCCTCTCGATCTCACCCTCTCCCTCTCGTCCTCCCACGCACGAGAGGAGCGCCTCGCCCGATCCCCTTCACAGCCATTCGGCCCGCGCCTCCTCGTCACCCGCGTCGCCTTCGCACCTCCAGCCGGCCACCAGAGCCCGCTCGCTGCCGGTGGGCTTTGCCTCGCCGCGCTGCCCCAGGTCGTTGCCCCTGCCGTCTCGGGCGCCGCAGCACCGGAGCGAGCTCGTCCTCCGCCGTTCGTCCTCTGCAGCTCCTCGCGCCTCCGCCTCGCCCCTCTCAGCCTCCTGCGCCCGCGCCCCTCCTCTGCCTCGCCTTCTCCTCCCGTCGCCCTGCCTCGACGCCCGCACCTTCGCCGGCCTCGGCCTCCCGCGGCTGCCGCTGCTGGCCCCGCTGCCGAGCTCTCCACCGCGCCCGAACTCTCCCTCCACCCGCAGCGCCCGAACCCATCGCTCGCTCGGCCCTCTCCGTCCTCGTCCCGATCGGGAGAGGCTCCCGAGCCGCGGCCGCCGCCCGGATCCAGCGCCCCCGCGACCGCCGCGGTGCCCTGCGTCGCCGGAGTCCTGCGCCAAGACCTCCCCCGCCTCGGTTTCGGTCCTCCCCGCGCCGAGTCCCTCTGCTGCCCCCTGCTTCGTGCCTTCTGTCGTCGTCCCCATCGACCCGAGCGCGCCCCATAGCCTCAGCCTTGAGCTGTTGTCACGATGCCTACCCGAACAAGAGCAATTTTGGATCGCCAAGTACCCCCTCCAGCAAGACCGACGCCTGAACAAGCACACCGGCTCTGTGGATTTCGGCAAGTCCCTCCACGACCGGCGCTTAGTACCACTACGTTTGCCTTGTACATCTACACCAAGACCGGACCGACAAGTACCACGACGTCCGTGAACCACTACCGTCGCCCCGAAGATGTTGGATTCGTCAAGTACCTCTCCGAAAAACGAACGTGTACCACTACTTCCACGACGCCCGTGAACGTCTACCTCCACGACGACCCGTGAACGTCTACGAGATGTACCACTACCGTTGACCCGTGAACGTCTACTTCCCTCTACGAACTCGATCCGCCCGAAACGCACGCTTCGAAGGTATAACACCGAGACGATGTTCGTGGACTGAATGCATGTTGTATGAGATGCCCATTTTTGCATCGTGTCCGTTTGTCACTCGTTTCCATGCCACTATCCCGTGGGAACCCGGTAGACGGGATCACCCCACCATCTTCTGCATGTTTCGCACATCCGCACACTTGCTCTTTTGCACCGGTATCTCAATGAGTTATCGGATCATCGGAATGTTGCCGTGGCACCATTTTCGTTATCGTTGCCGTGGCACCATTTTCGTTATCGTTGCCGTGGCACCATTTTCGTTATCATTGCCGTGGCACCCCTTTCGTTCCGCCATGGTGACCAAATGCTCCTTAACATGCTTATGTCAACATTTTCATAAAATTTGCATAAAACTTGTATATGTCATCCGCATCATGATAATAACATTTAAAATGTTTAAACTTGTTGTTGCATTAAATTGCTAAATGCATATGGGGATTTACCGGATTTGTTGTTTTTATATCCGGCCCCATTTAAATTGTTTAGATGGTATAGTTTATATTATGCTTCACCTCTTGCCATGTTTAACAACAGTTAATATTGTTGGGTAGCTTAAACGAGAGATAACTAAATAATTGATGTGGTGTTCCGTCAACATGCACCTCGTTGCATATTGAGCTCCACTTAACTTGTAGTATTGTTTGTTGCACTTTGCCATGCCATGCCTCATTAAACCGGACATGCATCATACTTGTTTGCGCATCATGCCTTGTTTATGCTTGTGTGTTTACTATGTTGTTTGTTTCTTTCCGGGTTGCTTCTCTCGTTAGCTTCGGTTTTGTTCCGGAGTTGTGAGGATCCGTTTGTCTACGTCCGTTTGTCTTCTTCATGGACTCGTTCTTCTTCCTTGCGGGATTTCAGGCAAGATGATCATACCCTCGAAATCACTACTATCTTTGCTATGCTAGTTTGCTCGCTCTTTTGCCATGCCAATGCTACGATGCCTACCACTTGCTTGTCAGCCACCCAAATTGCCATGTTCAACCTCTAACCCACCATGTCCTAGCAAACCGTTGATTGGCTATGTTACCGCTTTGCTCATCCCCTCTTATAGCGTTGTTAGTTGCAGGTGAAGATCGAAGTTTGTTCCTTGTTGGAACATGGAGATGTTGTTCCTTGTTGGAACATGTTTACTTGTTGGGATATCACAATATATCTTACTTAATTAATGCATCTATATACTTGGTAAAGGGTGGAAGGCTCGGCCTTATGCCTGGTGTTTTGTTCCACTCTTGCTGCCCTAGTTTCCGTCATATCGGTGTTATGTTCTCGGATTTTGCGTCCCTTACGCGGTTGGGCTATAATGGGAACCCCTTGACAGTTCGCCTTAAGTAAAGCTTCTCCAGCAATGCCCAACATTGGTTTTACTATTTGCCACCTAGCCTTTTCTTTTCCCTTGGGAGTCGCGCTCCTGAGGGTCATCATTATTTTACCCCCCCCGGGCCAGTGCTCCTCTGAGTGTTGGTCCGAACTGGGCAGCCTGCGGGGCCACCTCGGGGAAACTTGAGGGTTGGTTCTACTCGTAGCTTGACCTATCTGAGTGTGCCCTGAGAAAGAGATATGTGCAGCTCCTATCGGGATTTGTCGGCACATTCGGGCGGTGTTGCTGGTTTAGTTTTACCCTGTCGAAATGTCTTGTTGTACCGGGATACCGAGTCTGATCGGAATGTCTCGGGTGGAGGTCTATTCCTTCGTTGACCGTGAGAGCTTGTGATGGGCTAAGTTGGGACACCCCTGCAGGGATTGAACTTTCGAAAGCCGTGCCCGCGGTTATGGGCAGATGGGAATTTGTTAACGTCCGGTTGTAGAAAACCCGAAGTTGACCTTAATTAAAATACATCAACTGCGTGTGTAACCGTGATGGTCTCTTTCCGGCGGAGTCCGGGAAGTGAACACGGTGTTGGAGTTATGCTTGACATAGGTTGCTATAGGATCACTTCTTGATCATACTTTTATCGACCGTGCTTTGCCTTCTCTTCTCGCTCTCATTTACGTATGTTAGCCACCATATATGCTAGTCGCTTGCTGCAGCTCCACCTCATTACTCCATCCTTCCTATAAGCTTAAATAGTCTTGATCTCGCGGGTGCGAGATTGCTGAGTCCCCGTGGCTCACAGATACTTCCAAAACCAGTTTGCAGGTGCCTATGTTACCGTGCAGATGACGCAACCAAGCTCAAGGAGGAGCTCGATGAAGATCTTGCCCTTTGTGTTGTTTCGTTCTAGTTGATCAGTAGTGGAGCCCAGTTGGGGTCGATCGGGGACCTTTGTCGCATTTGGGGTTCTTCTTTTATTTTGGTTCCGTAGTCGGGCCTTGTTTGTATCTGATTGATGTAATGCTTTATTCATGTAATTGTGTGAAGTGGCGATTGTAAGCCAACTATATATCTCTTTCCCTTATTATATTACATGGGTTGTGTGAAGATTACCTCACTTGCGACATATGCCTTCGATGCGATTATGCCTCTAAGTCGTGCCTCGACACGTGGGAGATATAGTCGCATCGAGGGCGTTACAAGTTGGTAATCAGAGCCTTCCCCGACCTTAGGAGCCCCCATTGCTTGATCGTTTTTAGCAGCCGAGTTGTGTCTAGAAAAATGTTTTGAGTCCTTAGGAATTATATATCGGAGAGTTAGGAATTCTTTTTACTTCCCAGTCTCCTCATCGCTCTGGTAAGGCATCCTGACGTAGAGTTTTGACTCTTCTCTTCTCAAATTTCACTAAATTTTTTTTTTTAGGATCACGCGGGTATCTTGGAGTCGTTCCGATGGTTTTATGATGAGAACATTGTCTTGGTGCCTCCTGTCAGGGGTTTAGTGGAAGTGTCCCGGGGAGTTGAGCTCTGAGGTGTTGTCATCATAATTTTATCGTTGCAGTTCTGGAATACCTGAGTTTAGTACGCCGACATCGAAAATCTCTTTTATGCAGTTCGTTGGTGAGATAACCTCGACGCCACCCAGTACTGGGGCGGGAGTTCGGGAGTATCGCCATAATTTGTATAACGGATGATTTTCGAAGGTTGAGGTAGATGATTTCCGAAGGTTTCTTGGTTATGTGTTGAAGGATGGATACAGCTGGATGTAGGATTTGCTAGTTTGGGTGAGATATTATGCTTCCCCTGTATCCCCAACACCTGATTGCATAACCGGAAAATTTCGGGAGTTTCATAAGTGGGAATTCAAGTAGCTCTTTGGATATCTTTCTGACAGATGTATGATATGAAATTGGGGTTCAACGTCTAGTGGTCCGCCTATTCACGGTCGATTTTACAGTGGTCTCGTTGTGTCTTAAAGAGTCCTTGGCTATGCCGACTCGGGGACGCTTCGTATGTCATGTGCACTGCCTTGTACATGATGGTGCTGTACGATCGAGCCCGTGTAGGCTCGGACGAAATCTCTATCATATGTTTGTTCCGGCTTATTCTGCAAGCCAGTCCTTTGTTTTTGTTTTGAGTTGTGGTATTCGAGTTGCTTCAATGTCAAGTGTAGATTCCATACCTTTCCGAAATGGTGTTCTCATACTCCGATGTGAATACCAATCCTTCTCGACAATCGAGATTGTCATGTCAATCCTTTTCAACCGGCGTGTTTCTCTTCAAGTGGATCCGATCACTTCAACATCAGCAAGACCAATTATCATTTCTTCTCAACGGTGGTTGTTTCATCCGTCTCCAAGTTGCCTTTGTTTTTTTCCCGCCCACCCACCCTTTTTCCTCAAGGACTAAGATTTCTTTACCAAGTATCCATTTAATTGGTGGAAATCTCTCCATTCTTTTCCCGTTAATATTCTTATCCGGTGATTCTCACATATATTCTAACGGAGCTTCAAGTTCGTCACTCTTCACTCGTTTTCTTCTCCGGTGGTTTAAATTCGAGCGTTATTGATCATATCTTTCTCCTCGTTTTAAATACATTCTCATACCGGTGCACCTCATAATAATTCACTTCCCGCTATTCAATTGTTCCGGAGTGCTCAAGATATCTCAGAAGATTCGTGTTTCCATTCTTAATCCGTTCAAGCTATTTGGAGATTATTATCTCATTCAAGTCATTTAATTCTACCGGTGCAATATCTATTTCAATTAATCGTTCAACGGTGTATCCTTTTAGTGGGCCCTAACCCACAGGTCTTTTTTTCCCAGGATCTTACCTGACTCTTCTATTTTCCCAGAGCTATCCTAAATTCTTCTCCAAGTTTGACGTAAGAATGAGTTATCATTAGTCAAATGCTTTTCTCCAAGATCTTTCAAATTCTTTTCATAGTTGGCTCAACCTCTTCGCTTTTGATTCTTCCGGTGTGCCTCAATAATTCTTGGTGGTGTTTCTCGTTGTCATTATCATCATTTGAAGACCGAAGAAGAGTTTCTCTTTAATCTTGCTCTATTCTCTTCAAGATTCATGGTGCTAGCTTGTTGCCATCCTCTCATAATTGTTTTCGATTGTGAGAATCTGTTTCACCCATCAGGAGATATTTAAGAGTCTTCTCAGTTTGTCATCCGGAGTCCATCAATTCAGGTTTATTCATTCTCAGCCGTCAGTTATCATTCTCCTATCTTGCCGGTGCATCTATCGAATATCCTCTAATCAGTTCTTGATCTCTTTGTTCTCATGTATCTAGTTTGTCTCAAGCACCTTCGTTCATTTGCTAATTCTTACCGGTGATGCACCCCTACTTCGATCATTTTCAATTTTTACCGTGGTTCTTTCAAGATCTCTCTTCCTTGTTCATCATATCAATTCATTTGCTGTTCCAATCCTACCGGTGGTTCGTTGAAGACCTTCTCAAGTTTTGATATATCTCTTTTAATCATTTCTACGAGAATAAGTAGTATGCCAAATCCGTTGATTGTCATCAATTTAATTGGTGAAGGATAAGCATAACATAATTCTTATTCTTGTTCATCCAAGTGATTAATTCTTTATTCCGGAGGCCCTTCAAATTCTCGGTTTCATTTTTTTCATCTGTTCTTTTTCCGAAGTTACAAGTTTTCTCGGTTGCATCGTCGCGAAGCTTCATCTAAATCATTGCAAGGCTTCACCTTGTGTTTTCAACTTCTCTTTCTTTCTATCATCCTTTTATTACCGGAGTTCTTCATGGAGGCTCTACATGGTGGTTCATCAAGGATTCCTTTCATTCTTCAATTGTTCTTCAGGTTTTCTCTCGAAGTTATGACCCGCCAAGCTATACTCTAAAATAAACATGGTGCTCAACACATGTTTTGTTTTGAGGAGCTCAAGTATTCTTCATCTTGCATTTCGAAGTGCAATTCTTTCTACCTTATCTTTTGAGGTGGTGTTATGTCACTCTTGACAATTTCTTTCATGTTTCATGATTCATATGTTGTCAAGAATGAGGTATTTTCAATTCATCAACCTCGTTGTTGGAGTTATCTTGTGTCATATTTCACTTAAAGCCTTCCCTAAGGAATGTTGCTATTTGTGGTGCTTATCTATGATCCAAATTTTCTCCTCCTCATCTCGGTGAAGAAGTTTTTCATCTCTTCGTTGATCTCAAGCTAGCAATTGTTTCCGTTAGTGGCCGGTTGTCACCTCATAATTTTGAGATGTTTTCCATAAGCCCACTACAAGCTTATTCGTTTCGTTGTTGGTTTTTCCCAACAACCCCGTTGTAACCTTCTTGGAAGAGTGCTTTCCAAGCTCAATTGTGGCAGAAGTTGGCATTTTCTTCTCCATTCTATTATTCCAATGATATATCTTCTATTATTTGTTTCGGAGGCATTGTGACGTTGCTCTTTTCACTCATCTTCTCAAATTGAGGATCGTGTTCTTTTCGTGCTTATCCATCTAACCGGAGTGTTGTGTCATCTCTTCAAGTTCTTTTCATCTTATCAAGTCATGCATCTCTTTTCAATCGGAGTGGTGTCCGAATTTGTTCTTCCTTTGTTTCGTGTTTATCTTGTTTCAACCAGAGCGGGTTCAATTCCTTCTTCTTCATTGTACTCGTCATTCATAGCTTTGCAACCTCTAAGGTTAAAATGGTGTTCCTTGTTTCTATTTGTTCTACCGCAGTGCTCTCAATTGTGTTCTACTCCGTTGTGCACTTTCTTTTAACTTTTTCAACCTCTCAAGGTTCTTTGGTTTCAATCTTTTGTCAAAGAAGCAACTTAGTTTTACCTCTTCTCTTCCTCTTCCGTTTCTCTCCGGTGCCATCCTAGATCTCGGGACGAGATCCTCTTGTAGTGGTGGAGTGTTGTAACGCCCCGAGACCGACGCTCCAGAAGACTTCCAGCTATTCCGAGTTTCGTCGTGTGATTTGTTTTATTTGTTGCATTCATCCTTGCATCATGTGCATTGCATCATATCATCATGCCATCATATCATTAATTTTTAAAACCTCAACTAAATAAATTGTATGGATTTTTTCGATCCATTTAAATCGAGGGACTCACATGGTGACTTCTCTTTATAACATATCCTCCAATATTAGGGAGCTATATTAAATATTCCATTTATTTGGAAGCCACCGTAACAAACTTGCATTTTAAACTCTCTCGTTTCCACATATTCTAAATCCTTGGTCATTCTCCATTTGGCTCCGGTTCAAATTGTGGCACTTTGAGTTATGCCAAAGAAGTCCCATGCCTTTTTCTGCCCCGAGTTGACCTCCAAACCTTGCCCATAAATTATTTCATCATTTTCCGGAGCTCCACCAAAAATCCAAACATTTTTGGACCTTCCCAAACCTCACTTCCTATTCAAATCATTTGAATTTAATTCAAATGAGTTTGAATTTACATCTTTCAACCTTGGCCTTTTCTATTTTCTCGGAACAAGCTTATTTTTATGAGTCCGGGAAAATAATCCCCATGCCCAAGTCCCTTCTCTAACCTTTTTTTTTTCTTCTTTTTTTTTCTCTCTTCTGTCATGTGTGTGAGGGAGAGAGAGATTCTAGCCTAGCCCAGCCGACCATTTGGGTCTCCTGTAGCTGCGGCCCAAGGCCCAGCCGGCGCCCCACCGACCGAACCCTAGCCCCGCTAGCCCGACTCCCTCCTCTCGATCCTCTCCTCCTCGTTTTCCTTCCGCCGCCAGCGCCCGACCTCGTCGCCCTCTCTCCCGATCAATCCACTCCCTCCTCTCGATCTCACCCTCTCCCTCTCGTCCTCCCACGCACGAGAGGAGCGCCTCGCCCGATCCCCTTCACAGCCATTCGGCCCGCGCCTCCTCGTCACCCGCGTCGCCTTCGCACCTCCAGCCGGCCACCAGAGCCCGCTCGCTGCCGGTGGGCTTTGCCTCGCCGCGCTGCCCCAGGTCGTTGCCCCTGCCGTCTCGGGCGCCGCAGCACCGGAGCGAGCTCGTCCTCCGCCGTTCGTCCTCTGCAGCTCCTCGCGCCTCCGCCTCGCCCCTCTCAGCCTCCTGCGCCCGCGCCCCTCCTCTGCCTCGCCTTCTCCTCCCGTCGCCCTGCCTCGACGCCCGCACCTTCGCCGGCCTCGGCCTCCCGCGGCTGCCGCTGCTGGCCCCGCTGCCGAGCTCTCCACCGTGCCCGAACTCTCCCTCCACCCGCAGCGCCCGAACCCATCGCTCGCTCGGCCCTCTCCGTCCTCGTCCCGATCGGGAGAGGCTCCCGAGCCGCGGCCGCCGCCCGGATCCAGCGCCCCCGCGACCGCCGCGGTGCCCTGCGTCGCCGGAGTCCTGCGCCACGACCTCCCCCGCCTCGGTTTTGGTCCTCCCCGCGCCGAGTCCCTCTGCTGCCCCCTGCTTCGTGCCTTCTGTCGTCGTCCCCATCGACCCGAGCGCGCCCCATAGCCTCAGCCTCGAGCTGTTGTCACGATGCCTACCCGAACAGGAGCAATTTTGGATCGCCAAGTACCCCCTCCAGCAAGACCGACGCCTGAACAAGCACACCGGCTCTGTGGATTTCGGCAAGTCCCTCCACGACCGGCGCTTAGTACCACTACGTTTGCCTTGTACATCTACACCAAGACCGGACCGACAAGTACCACGACGTCCGTGAACCACTACCGTCGCCCCGAAGATGTTGGATTCGTCAAGTACCTCTCCGAAAAACGAACGTGTACCACTACTTCCACGACGCCCGTGAACGTCTACCTCCACGACGACCCGTGAACGTCTACGAGATGTACCACTACCGTTGACCCGTGAACGTCTACTTCCCTCTACGAACTCGATCCGCCCGAAACGCACGCTTCGAAGGTATAACACCGAGACGATGTTCGTGGACCGAATGCATGTTGTATGAGATGCCCGTTTTTGCATCGTGTCCGTTTGTCACTCGTTTCCATGCCACTATCCCGTGGGAACCCGGTAGACGGGATCACCCCACCATCTTCTGCATGTTTCGCACATCCGCACACTTGCTCTTTTGCACCGGTATCTCAATGAGTTATCGGATCATCGGAATGTTGCCGTGGCACCATTTTCGTTATCGTTGCCGTGGCACCATTTTCGTTATCGTTGCCGTGGCACCATTTTCGTTATCATTGCCGTGGCACCCCTTTCGTTCCGCCATGGTGACCAAATGCTCCTTAACATGCTTATGTCAACATTTTCATAAAATTTGCATAAAACTTGTATATGTCATCCGCATCATGATAACAACATTTAAAATGTTTAAACTTGTTGTTGCATTAAATTGCTAAATGCATATGGGGATTTACCGGATTTGTTGTTTTTATATCCGGCCCCATTTAAATTGTTTAGATGGTATAGTTTATATTATGCTTCACCTCTTGCCATGTTTAACAACAGTTAATATTGTTGGGTAGCTTAAACGAGAGATAACTAAATAATTGATGTGGTGTTCCGTCAACATGCACCTCGTTACATATTGAGCTCCACTTAACTTGTAGTATTGTTTGTTGCACTTTGCCATGCCATGCCTCATTAAACCGGACATGCATCATACTTGTTTGCGCATCATGCCTTGTTTATGCTTGTGTGTTTACTATGTTGTTTGTTTCTTTCCGGGTTGCTTCTCTCGTTAGCTTCGGTTTCGTTCCGGAGTTGTGAGGATCCGTTCGTCTACGTCCGTTTGTCTTCTTCATGGACTCGTTCTTCTTCCTTGCGGGATTTCAGGCAAGATGATCATACCCTCGAAATCACTACTATCTTTGCTATGCTAGTTTGCTCGCTCTTTTGCCATGCCAATGCTACGATGCCTACCACTTGCTTGTCAGCCACCCAAATTGCCATGTTCAACCTCTAACCCACCATGTCCTAGCAAACCGTTGATTGGCTATATTACCGCTTTGCTCAGCCCCTCTTATAGCGTTGTTAGTTGCAGGTGAAGATCGAAGTTTGTTCCTTATTGGAACATGGAGATGTTGTTCCTTGTTGGAACATGTTTACTTGTTGGGATATCACAATATATCTTACTTAATTAATGCATCTATATACTTGGTAAAGGGTGGAAGGCTCGGCCTTATGCCTGGTGTTTTGTTCCACTCTTGCCGCCCTAGTTTCCGTCATATCGGTGTTATGTTCCCGGATTTTGCGTCCCTTACGCGGTTGGGCTATAATGGGAACCCCTTGACAGTTCGCCTTAAGTAAAGCTTCTCCAGCAATGCCCAACATTGGTTTTACCATTTGCCACCTAGCCTTTTCTTTTCCCTTGGGAGTCGCGCTCCTGAGGGTCATCATTATTTTACCCCCCCGGGCCAGTGCTCCTCTGAGTGTTGGTCCGAACTGGGCAGCCTGCGGGGCCACCTCGGGGAAACTTGAGGGTTGGTTCTACTCGTAGCTTGACCTATCTGAGTGTGCCCTGAGAAAGAGATATGTGCAGCTCCTATCGGGATTTGTCGGCACATTCGGGCGGTGTTGCTGGTTTAGTTTTACCCTGTCGAAATGTCTTGTTGTACCGGGATACCGAGTCTGATCGGAATGTCTCGGGTGGAGGTCTATTCCTTCGTTGACCGTGAGAGCTTGTGATGGGCTAAGTTGGGACACCCCTGCAGGGATTGACCTTTCGAAAGCCGTGCCCGCGGTTATGGGCAGATGGGAATTTGTTAACGTCCGGTTGTAGAAAACCCGAAGTTGACCTTAATTAAAATACATCAACTGCGTGTGTAACCGTGATGGTCTCTTTCCGGCGGAGTCCGGGAAGTGAACACGGTGTTGGAGTTATGCTTGACGTAGGTTGCTATAGGATCACTTCTTGATCATACTTTTATCGACCATGCTTTGCCTTCTCTTCTCGCTCTCATTTACGTATGTTAGCCACCATATATGCTAGTCGCTTGCTGCAGCTCCACCTCATTACTCCATCCTTCCTATAAGCTTAAATAGTCTTGATCTCGCGGGTGCGAGATTGCTGAGTCCCCGTGGCTCACAGATACTTCCAAAACCAGTTTGCAGGTGCCTATGTTACCGTGCAGATGACGCAACCAAGCTCAAGGAGGAGCTCGATGAAGATCTTGCCCTTTGTGTTGTTTCGTTCTAGTTGATCAGTAGTGGAGCCCAGTTGGGGTCGATCGGGGACCTTTGTCGCATTTGGGGTTCTTCTTTTATTTTGGTTCCGTAGTCGGGCCTTGTTTGTATCTGATTGATGTAATGCTTTATTCATGTAATTGTGTGAACTGGCGATTGTAAGCCAACTATATATCTCTTTCCCTTATTATATTACATGGGTTGTGTGAAGATTACCTCACTTGCGACATATGCCTTCGATGCGATTATGCCTCTAAGTCGTGCCTCGACACGTGGGAGATATAGTCGCATCGAGGGTGTTACAACAAGTGCTTCACTGAATTACAAAGCTGACACCTTGAACCTTGGCAGCTACTTGCCTCCGATTGAAGTCCTCAAATGGACATATTCCTCAGTTGATGACAAAGGCAAGGCAACTGCACTGATAGATGAAGGCATTCGTCCATTGGATGGTCAATTTCGCAAGGCTGCATCCTACTCCACCAATGATGACTCTGCCACACATGACTCTGCCGCCAAGCAAAATCCTCAAGCCACAGCACGCAGGGTGATGACTGATCGTGAGTTACTCCTCAGTCTTCATCAGAAGGTTGATCGCAATCATAAATGGGTCAAGCGTTAGTTTGGTTCAATTCTTCACAACATGACCTCAACACACAATGCAGTGAAGAAAACCCAATACTACCTCCATGAAACCTTCAACCGTACCTGGGCTGTTCTATCTCATGTCTACAGCGCTGCAGATCTGAAGAATATGGGTCTCAAGGAAGAATTTGACTGGTCTGCACCCCCACCGAAGAAATTCAAGAAGGTCAAAGTTCCTTCCTTGGTGGCCAGCTCCTATTCTTCATCTCGCGAGACTGATGAAAATGAAGACTTGGACGACACTGTGGCAGGCCCTACTACAACAACCGACCCCAACAACGCTGGCGCTCCTCCATCAACTTGATATTCTTCAGGGGCGTTAGTCCTCAGTTTCGATCCTTTTGGTCATTTGATGACAAAGGGGGAGAAATTTGAGTTAGTCTTCAAGCGGGTCTATTATATTGGGCGTTTTTTGCTAAGTTACAACTCTCGTTCTTCTGAAACTTTATTGGATCGAGTTGTAATCTTAAACCCGATGGTGCTCTAATACTTTTGATGCACTGTGCTTTGATACTCTTGATATGTTCTTCTGCATGCTTGTTCCTCATTAATATTATTGCACGCATGCTGAATTTCATCAGGCACCATATTCCATCATGCATTTCAAATTCTTCATATTATATGTCAAATGCGTGTATGAATTACAAGATATAGGGGGAGATCTCCATGATTCAACTCTTCAAGTGTGCATTGCTTCAAAAGCAAATTCCTCACTATGCACATCTTCAGGGGGAGTTCTTCTATATCTTGCAATCAAATTCCTCAATATCAGTACATACACTTCACATGTTTATCCCCGTTGAAAACTTAACCTATATTGTCATCAATCACCAAAAAGAGGGAGACTGTAAGTGCATCTAGTGCCCCTTAGTGATTTTGGTGTATTGAAGACTTGTAGGTTAAGGGACTAATGTGTTTGTGAGTGTACACAGGTCTATAAGTCAATGAAGAGTTTGATATTTACAGGCAAAGTCGACCCCTAAAAATGAATATCTTCGACTGAAGATTTTGGTATTTCTGAAGACTTTCATGAAGACTTTGAAAGTGAAGAAATTGGTGTTACCGTGAAGACTTGATATTCATGCGAGGAATATGAAGCTTGAAGACTTTCGTTTTCATAGTTTTATTTTTCTCTTTCTTGGGTCATAGGAAACACCGTACTGTTAAAGTGGGTCGAGGAAATACTAAGGAAAAATTTCCATGTGATGCTCAACTCAAAATCCTACACCTACCAAACCCTTCGAGTGAAGCCTTTGGAAATCTCATACAGTTCAGTCAGTTTCTTCAGTGACAGAGACGAAGTTCTTCTGGTCGCTGAGGAATTTGTTCTGACTAAGGAGTTAGGAATTCACCAGTGCGGATTGCCTACACAGTGAGGAACATGATAGACCTGAGGAATTTGATAGTCAAATTTCCGACTGTTGCTGTGCTACGCACCAGCAGTTCCAAAATATCTTATCCACCTAACGGTCATATCTGTCAAGGGCATTTATGTCTTATCATGTCGGGCTGCTCCCTAGGCTATAAATAGCCGCCCCCTACAACCACTAGCTAGTTGGCTTCTCCGAGAGAAACTGACACTTGTCATTTGAGAGCAACCCATCCTCCGAGGACTTTGAGCGAAAATCATCGAGTGAGGAAAAACCCCAAACCCAAACACCTACAAACCCCAAAGTGATTGAGCATCACTTAAGAGATTGATCCTGCGTGGACCCAACGCTTGTTACCTTTGAAGATTGTGCTTCTTCCAGAAGGTTAGGCGTCATGGTCTAGAGCATCCAAGAGGAATTGTGGATCGCCGAGTGACCGAGTCTGTGAAGGTTTGGAAGTCGCCTGAAGACTTACCACGAGTGATTGGACGAGATCTGTGTGATCTTAGTTCAAGGAGAATACGGTGAGGACTTGGTGTCCTGAGCTGCGTGCTCACCGACTGGGTGTCTGGGACTGCGTGTCCTCGAGTTTAAATACTCAGCCGCTCCAACCAGACGTACAACTGAGACAACAGTTGGAACTGGTCTAACAAATCATTGTCTTCACCAACCTTACTGGTTCTATTTCCTCAACTCTTTCATTTCCTCATTACTGTGTTGAGTGATTGTTCATATCTGTGTTTGAAGACTTTGACTGAAGACTTTCTCAATTTCCTCAGTTCAATTTCTTCAGTCTGTTTGTCTTCATCTTGTGTTATCCTGTGTTTACGCTTTCTGTACTCTGTGCTTGTCTTCATTTCATCATGATGACTAAGTCTGTATCCTGTTATGCTTACTTCTGAGTACTTATTCCGCCGCTAGTAGTTCTTCGCTAAGGAATTTCCTCACCGGCAAATTCCTCAGTGAAGAATTCATAAAAATCGCCTATTCACCCCCCTCTAGTCGATATAACGCACTTTCAGGGGTATTTATAGTCGGAGTGAAAAACTGTACGCCCGAGGAAATCGGACGAACATGCCCCTGACCCTTCTCATTCGCTTGACATGTTTCACCCACGTACTGAGAGGTGGCGATCGTGTGAGATTGTGGGTGAATAGAAAAGTATTATCGTGGGGTGCGGAAGGGTTTGAGCGGCAAAGCCGAAAATTTAGATAAGATAAGTTAAACGTTCCGTTCACAAATTCTTCAGTTGACAAGGACACAGTGAAGATTTTGAATGAGTTTGAAATAGATCGCACATGAAGAATTTGTTAAAATATTGGGTTGAGTTTAGCATAGAGGGGGAAGGGTCTGATCACATTCACTTAGCAAGAAACATCAACTTGAAGAATTAGCAATAAGTGAATGTTGTAGAGGACATAAACTCACACACACACACACACACACACACACACACACACACATATATATATATATATATATATATATATATATATATATATATATAGTCAAATGAAGAACAATGACGGAAAGAGTGAATACAATGCAAAGTTGAAGAATTTGAAAAACTGAGGAATTTCAAAAACTGAGGAAAAACTTTAATTGAAGATTTTCAACTTTTTGTGGTGGCGTAACCCACCGTATAAGAAAGCTGATTTCAGACACCGCGTATAATTGTCGTAGGGCTCTAAGAATCAATTTCTTCGTTAATTTCTTCACACTTAGAGGGTTAGTCTACATTGATTGAAGAAAAACGTTACTTTGTGTGTTGCACATCTAAGTCATCAATTTTGCATAAGTGTTAGGATGAGTGTCCTTTTCAACGAACATTCGAAGATTCTAGGATATTTAGCTCACACCGCAACTTGCTAAATCTCTTCTCATCCAAGGGCTTAGTGAATATATCGGCCAGCTGGTCTTCAGTGCTTGTGTGGTCGATGGAGATGTCGCCCTTCAACACATGATCACGAAGAAAGTGATGACGAATCTGGATGTGCTTTGTCTTCGAGTGTTGAACTGGGTTATGAGCAATCTTGATTGCGCTCTCATTGTCGCAGTAGAGAGGCACATTCTTCACATTGACGCCATAGTCCTTGAGTGTTTGCTTCATCCATAGTAATTGAGCACAAGACGATCCAGCAGCAATGTACTCAACTTCTACAGTGGAGAGTGAGACGCAGTTCTGCTTCTTCGAGGACCAACATACCAAGGATCGTCCGAGGAAATGGCATGTGCCAGATGTTGACTTGCGGTCCACATGATCTCCAGCATAGTTAGAGTCTGAATATCCAATGAGATCAAAGGAAGAGCCCTTGGGATACCAAAATCCAAGTGTTGGTGTGTGAGCTAGATATCAAAGAATATGCTTCACAGCCTTATGGTCTGATTCCTTCGGTGTAGCTTGAAATCGGGCACACATGCAAACACTAAGCATAATATCCGCCCTAGATGCACATAGGTACAATAAATAGCCAATCATGGAACGGTATACCTTTTGATCAAAGTCTTTACCATTTTCATCAGTGCATAGATGGCCATTTGTGGGCATAGGAATTTTGACCCCTTTGCAATCTTGCATGCCGAATTCCTCAACACATCCTTGAGGTATTTCTCCTGAGATATGAATATGCCATTGCGCTATTGACGAATTTGAAGACTTAAAAAGAATTTCAATTCTCCCATCATAGACATTTGATATTCTTCACTCATCATATAGGCAAATTCATCACTATATTGTTGGTCAGTACAGCCAAAGATAATATCATCAACATATATTTGGCACACAAACAATTCACCATCATAAGATTTAGTAAAGATAGTTGGGTCGAGTGAACCGAGTTTGAAGCCTTTCTTCATGAGGAATTCCTTCAAAGTATCATACCACGCCCGAGGGGCATGCTTGAGGCCATACAAGGCCTTATTGAGTCTGAAGACTTTGTCAGGATGTTTTGGAACTTCAAAACCTAGGGGTTGAGCAACATATACTTCTTCCTCAAGCTTACCATTGAGGAATGCACTTTTCACATCCATTTGATATAAAGTGATATCATGATGGTTAGCAAGTTTCATTGAAATAATTCCTTCAACCTGTGTGTAGCCTTGAGCTACAAGATGTGCCTTATTCCTCACCACAAGGTCATTTTCATCTTGCTTGTTGCGGTAGATCCACTTTGTGCCAATGATGTTGTGCTTGCGAGGATCTGGACGATTGACCAGTTCCCAGACGTTGTTGAGCTCGAACTGATGTAATTCTTCTTGCATAGCTTGAATCCACTCAGGCTCTAGAAATGCTTCATCTACCTTAGTGGGCTCTGTGATAGAGACAAAAGCAAAGTGCCCACAAAAGTTAGACAAATGCGAAGCTTTTGAGCGTGTGAGAGGACCTGGTGCTTTAATGTCATCGATGATTCTCTCAATTTGCACTTTGTTTGCAACGCGAGGATGAGCGGGTTGTCATCGAGGAATTTGATCCGCATTTTCTTCAGGACCATTTTCCTCAGCACCATTTTCTTCGGGTGCTCCAGCTCGGCGTTCTTCATGTTCTGGAATGAATTCTTCAGAAGATTCTTTGGTAGGAATGGCATCCTCAGTAGCCTTGAACTTGATAGATTCCACAGGTGCTGGTTCATCTATTACAGAAGGTAGGTGCTCTCTTTGCGAGCCATTAGTTTCATCGAACCGCACATCTACAGTTTCAACAACTTTGTGAAGAATGTTGTTGAAGACTCTGTAGGTGTGCAGGTCCTTTCTGTAACCAAGCATAAAACCCTCATGTGCTTTCGGTGCGAATTTAGAACTGTGATGAGGATCTCTAATCCAACATTTAGCACCAAAGATTTTGAAATAACTCACATTGGGCTTTTTGTTAGTGAGGAGTTCATAAGCAGTCTTCTTGAAGAATTTGTGAAGATATACTCTGTTGATGATGTGGCACGTAGTATCAATTGCCTCAATCCAGAAACGACGAGGCGTCTTGTATTCATCAAGCATAGTGCGAGCCATCTCAGCAAGAGTTCTATTCTTGCGCTCCATGACGCCATTCTGCTGAGGAGTATAAGGAGCAGATAACTCATGAGTAATACCAAGTTCATCAAGATAGTCATCAAGACCGGAATTCTTGAACTCAGTCCCATTGTCACTTCTGATGTGTTTGATCTTCACACCAAAGTTGGTTGAAGCCCTCGAGGAAAATTGTTTGAAGACTTCCTGCACCTCATGTTTGTAAGTGACAATGTGCACCCATGTGTAACGAGAATAATCATCAACAATAACAAAGCCATATAGAGATGCATCATTTGAAACTGCTGAATAATGATTAGGACCAAAGAGATCCATGTGAAGAAATTCAAATGGTTGAGTGGTAGTCATGATAGTCTTCGTTGGATGTTTGGCTTTGGTCATCTTTCCAGCTTCACAGGCTCCGCAAAAGTGATCCTTGAGGAATTTTACATTCTCAATGCCAATGACATGCTTCTTCTTCGCAAGCGTGTGCAGATTCCTCATGCCAGCATGACCAAGTCATCGATGCCATAGCCAGCCTTCTGAAGCTTTTGCAAGTAGGCATATGGCCGGTTGTGGTCCTGTAGAGAAATCAAGAATGTACAAGTCTCCTCTCCTAAAGCCTTCAAAGACTTTGGAATTGTCAGCTTCCAAGATCACAACACAACGATATTTGCCAAAGACAACAACCATATCAAGATCATAAAGCATTGAGAAAGAGATGAGGTTGTATCCTAAGGACTCGACAAGCATGACTTTGTCCATGTGTCGATCCTTTGATATCGCAACCTTACCTAGACCCAATACCTGACTTTTTCCTTTGTCAGCGAAGATGATATGCTTCAGATGCGATGTTGATAAGGGAGCATCCATCAATAGATTCTTGTCACCAGTCATGTCATTCGTACATCCACTATCAAGGACCCACTCATTGGCTTTGGGTTGATCATCTTGCAGATGAATTAGTGCAACTTACAAACTCATATACTTCATCAGTGAAGAATATGACATCAATATCATCAGATCAATTTCATCAAGCAGTAGAACAGATAAAACAGTATGAGGACGTGAGAAATGAGAGTTCATTTCTTCATGATTAGCCTGCATCCTTTCAGGCAACTTTCAGGTCTCCAGCAAATTCTTCAGACGTTTTAAGCACGTCTGGAGACCTGACCCTGCATAAGAGATTAGTTCTTTTTCTTCACCACCCACATCTGAAGGGGTGGCAAAGAATTCAACACTCTGCAAGCTCCATATGAGAAAGGTGGCATAGAAGCCACTCCACTTCGTTTCACATAAGAGGAGTTAGGATAAGCATATGAATAAGCAGAGAAACTATTCGAGGACTTATGAACATAATGGTTAGAAGAATAATGCTCATATTCATAGCCCTTAGCTCTTCCCTGCGAAATAGAGGGGTTAGCACGATGATGATCATATGAGGACTTTGATCCTTTTGAGGAATTTGATCCACGTGAGGAATTTGGTCCATATGAGGACTTGGATCCATATGAAGAATTCGGTTCTTATGAATAATTTGATCTGGAGTTCCTATTCTTCACAGGTGGTGTCATGAGGACATTCACCTAAAGACTTTCAAGGCACCTCCTGGGAACCCAGATTTTCTTCATAGGGGAATCGTTCCTGCAGTTAGTGCCAACATATCTAGCAAATACTTCACCATTCTGTTTTTTGAACAGTTTATAATTGGAGTGAAATGACTCATCAGAAGAATGAGGAGATTCACATGTAAAACCAGATAAATTGGATGGATCAACTGGAGGTCCCTTTGCAGCAACCCATGAGGTTTTGGGGTACTGCTCAGGCTTCCAATATGTTCCATCTGCATTGAGTTTCCTCTCAAAGGCAATACCCTCTTTCCTAGGGTTCCTATTGAGAATCTGCTTTTTAAGCACGTCACAAAGAATCTGATGCCCTTTGAGGATTTTGTACATGCCTGTCATGTACCATTCCTTCAGCCCTGCATCGTCAGTTATACTAGCAATGTCCTCATATGAGGAATTAGTGATAGCAGAGACAACTGAAGAATTTGTAGCATTAGAAGCATTTGAACATTCAGGTGAAGAATTAGCAGTTTCACGTTCAATGCACTTCAAACAAACAAATTCTTCGTGAGTAGCACTGATTTGTTGAGCAAGTAATGAATCGCGCTCCTTCTGAAGATCTTCATAACTCACTCTTAGATTTTCAATATCTTGCTTTCTTTGAAGAAATTCATAAGAAAGCTTCTCGTGATCAGATAAGAGAGTGTTATGATGACCTTGAAGGTGGTCAAACTTGGACTGAAGTCTCTGAAGACTCTCAGTCAAGGTTTTAGTGCGATCCATTTCTTCACCCAACATATCATCACTTTTTTCTAGCATGTTTTGAACCTTTTCAAAAGCCTTTTGTTGTTTCACAGCAATCTTAGCAAGTTTAGAGTAGCTGGGCTTGAGGTTTTCATCCGATTCATCCTCACTAGATTTAGAGGAGGGGTAGTTAGTTACCTTGGAACCCTTTGCCATGAAGCAATAGGTGGGAGCGTAGTCATCATTGCCTTTATCAGCCTTGTTGGTGACACCATTTTCTTCAGAGTTGAAGATAGACTTGCTGATGAATGTAGTAGTGAGAGCTAGGCTTGCCACACCAGACTCGGACTCCTCAGATGCCTCCTCTTCCTCGTGTTCCTCAGATTCAACCTCATAGTCCATTTCCTTGCCAATGAATGCCCGAGCCTTCTTGGAGCTGCTCTTCTTGTGAGATGAAGATTTTGAGGATTTTGATGATGAAGACTTTGAAGATTTCTTCTTCTTCTTGGCATCATCAGAACTATAATCCTTGTACTTCTTCTTCTTTGATTCCTTATCCCACTGAGGCCAATCTTGAATGTAGTGACCAGGTTTCTTGCATTTGTGGCATAGCCTCTTCTTGTAGTCACTGGATGAGGAATCATTACTCCTTGAGGATTTTCCAAAGCGACCACGTCTTGAGAACTTCTGAAATTTCTTCACGAGCAGTGCTAGTTCCTGGCTCAGTTCATCAGGATCACCAAGGCTGCTGCAAGAGTCTTCATCTTCAGACTCAGAGACTGCCTTGGCTTTCAGAGCACGTGGTTTGCCATAGCTCGAACCATAGAGATCTCTCTTCTTAGCAAGCTGGAACTCATGAGTGTTTTGCCTCTCGAGGATATCAGCGGGATCAAGTGACTTGTAATCAGCACGCTCTTGGATCATCAGTGTCAGAGTATCAAATGAAGAATCAAGCGATCTCAGCAATTTCTTCACCACCTCATGGTCGGTGATGTCAGTGGCACCAAGTGCTTGAAGTTCATTTGAGATGTCAGTGAGGCAATCGAAGGTTTGTTGAACATTTTCATTGTCAAGTCTTTTGAAGCGGTTGAAGAGATTGTGAAGAACGTCAACATGAGAGTCACGTTGAGTTGAGACTCCTTCATTTACTTTGGACAGCCTATCCTAGATAAGCTTAGTAGTTTCCAAAGCACTCACTCTTTCATACTGTCCTTTGCTCAGATGGCCACATATGATATTCTTCGCTTGAGAATTGAGTTGCTTGAATCTCTTCACATCATTAGCGTTTAGAGAAGGTGTCACTGAGGGAACACCATTTTCCACAACATACCAGAGATCATTATCAATTGCCTCAAGATGCATTCGCATCTTATTCTTCTAGTAGGGGTAGTCCTTTCCGTCGAAGGTAGGACACCCAGCAGAGACCATGATCATACCTGCGGCCGACATAACTAAAACTCCAGGCGGTTAAACCAAAATCACACAGAACAAGGGAGTACCTTGCTCTAATACCAATTGAAAGTGCATTATATCGACTAGAGGGGGGGGGGGTGAATAGGCGATTTTTATGAATTCTTCACTGAGG
Organism: Triticum aestivum; assembly: GCF_018294505.1. NCBI lineage: Eukaryota > Viridiplantae > Streptophyta > Magnoliopsida > Poales > Poaceae > Triticum > Triticum aestivum. Next base: position 582,975,589 of record NC_057795.1, read on the forward strand.
AATTTGCTGGTGAGGAAAAGCGAAGAACTACCTGCAGCGGAATAAGTACTCAAAGGTAAACGTAACAGAACACAAGCATAGTCATCATGATGAAATGAAGACAAGCACAGAGTACAGAAAGCATAATCACAGGATAACACAGGATGAAGACGGATAGACTGAAGAAATTGAACTGAGGAAATTGAGAAAGTCTTTAGTCAAAGTCTTCAAACAGATATGAACAAGCACACAACACGGTTATGAGGAAATGAAAGAGTTGAGGGAATAGAACCAGTAAGCTTGGTGAAGACAAAGATTTGGTAGACTAGTTCCAACTGATGTCTCAGTTGTACATCTGGTTGGAGTGGCTAGGTATTTAAATCTGAGGACACACAGTCGCGGACACATAGTCCTCACCTTATTCTCCTTGAGCTAAAGTCACACAGACCTCGCCCAATCACCCGTGGTAAGTCTTCAGGTGACTTCCAAACCTTCACAAACTCGGTCACTCGTCGATCCACAATTCCTCTTGGATGCTCTAGACCTTGACGCCTAACCGTCTGGAAGAAGAACAGTCTTCAAAGGTAACAAGCGTCAGATCCATGCAGGATCAATCTCTTCAGTGATGCTCAATCACTTTGGGTTTGAAGGTGTTTGGGTTTGGGTTTTCCTCACTTGATGATTTTCAGTCAAAGTCCTCGGAGGATGGGTTGCTCTCAAATGACAAGTGTCAGTTTCTCTCAGAGCAGCCAACCAACTAGTGGTTGTAGGGGGCGGCTATTTATAGCCTAGGGAGCAGCCCGACATGATAAGACATAAATGCCCTTCAATTATATGACCGTTAGGTGGGTAGATATTTTGGGACAGCTCGCGCGTAGCACATCAACGGTCGGAATTTTGACTCTCAAATTCCTCAGGGCTATCATGATCCTCACTGTGTAGGCAATCCACACTGGCGAATTCCTAACTCCTCAGTCAGAACAAATTCCTCAGCAACTAGAAGAACTTCGTCTCTGTTATTGAAGAAATTGACTGAACTGTATGAGATTTCCAATGGCTTCACTCGAAGGGTTTGGTAGGTGCAGGATTTTGAGTTGAGCATCACATGGAAAATTTTCCTTAGTATTTCCTCGACCCCCTTTAACAATACAGTGTTTCCTATGACTCAAGAAAGAGAAAATGAAACTACGAAAACAAAAGTCTTCACGCTTCATGTTCCTCTAATAAATTCCAAGTCTTCAATGTCACACCAATTTCTTCACTTTCAAAGTCTTCAGAAAGTCTTCAGAAATCCAAAGTCTTTAGTTGAAGAACTGCATTTTTAGGGGTCGACTTTCTCTGTAATTATCAAACTCCTCATAGACTTATAGACCTGTGTACACTCACAAACGCATCAGTCCCTTAACCTATAAGTCTTCAATACACCAAAATCACTAAGGGGCACTAGATGCACTTACAGAAAGCGGAAGCGTTATGACAACATGGTTTTTGTAGTCATACGTCTTCACGATCCGACCGATCCTAGCACCGAAGGTACGGCACCTCCGCGATCTGCACATGTTCAGCTCGGTGATGTCCCACGAACTCTAGATCCAGCTGAGGTCGAGGGAGAGTTTTGCCAGCACGACAACATGGTGACGGTGATGATGAAGTTACCGACGCAGGGATTTGGCTAAGCACTATGACGATATGATCGAGGTGTGTAACTGTGGAGGGGGCACCGCACACGGCTAAAACAATTGTCAACTTCTGTGTCTATGGGGTGCCCCCCTCCCCCGTATATAAAGGAGTGGAGGAGGGGGAGGGCCAGCCCTCTCATGGCGCACCCAAGGGGGGAGTCCTACTCCCGGTGGGAGTAGGATTCCCCCTTCCCTAGTTGGAGTAGGAGAGGAAGGAAGGGGGAGAGAGAGGGAAGGAAAGGGCCCCCCCACCCAATTCGGATTGGGCTTGGGGGGGCCCACTGTCGGTGTCAAAACCGGTGGATCTCGGGTAGGGGGTCCCTGTACATCTTAGGCTGATGGTAACACGAAGCAAGGGACACAATGTTTACCTAGGTTCGGGCCCTCTCGATGGAGGTAAAATCCTACTTCCTGCTTGATTAATATTGAAAATATGTGGAATACAAGAGTAGATCTACCACGAGATCGGAGAGGCTAAACCCTAAGAGCTAGCCTATGATGATATGATTGTAATTGTGATAGGCCTTCTAAGGACCATGCTCTTCGGTTTATATAGACACCGGAGAGCTAGGGTTTACATGGAGTCGGTTACAAGGAAGGAAACATAATATCCGGATCGCCAAGCTTGTCCTCCATGCAAAGGAGAGTCCAGCCGGACACGAGCCGAAGTCTTGCGTCTTGTATCTTGACGTTTCTACAGTCCAGACGATGAATATAGTCCGGCTGTCCAGATACCCCCTAATCCAGGACTCCCTCGGTAGCCCCTGAACCAGGCTTCAATGACGATGAGTCCGGTGCGCAGTCTTGTCTTGTGCATTGCAAGGCGGGTTCCTCCTCCGAATACTCCAAGGTGGTCATCAAACACATAGACCGTGTCCGGATCTGCGAGATGACCTTCACGTACCCTTAGCATAAATCCGTTCTGCTGGCAATCTTCGTACGCCGCGCCCTTGCATCATGGCCTGGTCCAACAAGAACCAGCGCTTCTTGCTCCACCTCAACTCACGTTGCGAGTCGGTTTTATCGGCACGTCCTGCCAAAGCAGAGATCGTGTCCCTCTTAATATGGGATCTTTCATCAATGTGGGCATATGTGACCCCACAGCGACCGTTGGTATAATTTCGCGTAATTTAGATAAGTCTCAGGCGGTCACGCTAAGGACTCTTGGTATTCATCCCTTTTATAAAGGGGTTGAGGCCTACGCCTCGTCTCCACCTCTCCTGCTCCTTCTCACACCTCAAGCTCCATCGCCCAAAACCTAAGCTCCAACACCCCAGATCCTCCAGTATGTACGGATCTGACACAGGAGGCCGGTGGGTGGCCTCCTCGGTTCAGGAGGAGGATATTGCGAAGTTAGGGAGGTCGGATACCTGACTGCTGATATCCAGCACAGGCTTCCTTCTCCGGGGGAAGTCATCCCCATGCCGGAGCCCAACGAGAGCGTCGTGTTTACTCCTCACTTCCTCCGAGGCCTAGGCCTCACCCTCGACCCCTTTGTGTGGGGGCTTATGTTCTACTATGGCTTGGATTTCCATGATCTGGCTCCAGACGCCATCCTCCATATCTCGTCTTTCATTATCGTGTGCGAGGCTTTTCTCCACGTCAACCCACACTTCGGCTTATGGCTAAAGACCTCCAATGTGAAGCCGAAGATGATTGAGGGGCGACATGCGGAGTGCAGAGGCGCCATAATAAGCAGGAACGCCGATGCCCCATGGCCAGAGGGTTCTTTTTCGGAAGTGTCCGACGTATGGCAACGGAGATGGTTCTATGTCACTGCTCCCAGAGGCACAAAGTGGGTAGCTGCCCCCGAGTTCCGCTCAGGCCCCCCATCATAGTTGGCATCTTGGACCGATGTGGGACGAAATTATGGGCCTGCTGGCGATGTACCATAACTACAGAATCGCATCCGGGAGCTTATTAGGAGGGACATAAATCTTGTCAGCATAATTCAAGTAATGCTAGTCGGGCGGATATTGCCGTGCAAATGTCGGCCTCTCCGTATGTGGGAGTTTAATCCGGAGGGTCCGTGGACTATTAAGCACTTCTTCAACCTGACGCTCAAAGGAATGTGTAAATTATTCTTCGGACCACATGCAAAGTGTCCGAACACCACAGAGGATGCGGGCCTAAGCTGCAATTGCCCAGATGCCCAAGTAAGTAACCTTGAAGCCGGACACTTCATTTATATTTATCATAACCATTATTCTGAGAATCCTTCCGTGGCCAGGAATGGCTCAATAAGGCGGAGAGAATCAGGTGTCCGTCGCCACTTCCCGAAGGCTCGCCTAGTCCCACTATCGCAAAGATGCTGGGCCGGGCGCTCACCAAAATCCCTTCAGGGAAAGGCGAAGGAAAGGGCAGTGAAGCCGAACTTCACGCGCTACGCATCCAGACCGGGAAAATCACTACCATCCTATGGAGGATAGCAGGAAAGGGGAGGCCAAAGCCTCCTCCCCACACGGGAAGAAGAGGGCCGCCTCCGAAGACTTGGAGGCGAAGACGCCCAAGCAAGGGAAGAAAACACCACCAGAGGGCTCTGCCGCGACGGGCACCCTCACCGCGTCGTGCCCTCAAACGGGCCAGCCCTCCACCGAGCCGTAAGTTATTTATTAATTCGAAGGTGTAATGTTACTCCGAGATCCATAACCAGGACATCGTATTTTGTTGTCCGGTGAGCAGCTCTTCTCAACAGAGTTCGTCTTCGAGGGACCTTCGTCCGGAGATGATGGAGAGTGAGACTCCACCCAACTCTTCGCCTCATGAAGCGGGCGACACGGAGGTGTCCTCACAGAGGAGTTCGGATCTGCCGAAGCCGGAGGCTAACACGTCAGCCGCCCTGAGCCCGGAGCGTTTGGCTCCCATGGGGGGCGATGAGAAGGGTCCGGCGCTGTTTAGTGTCCGGCAGGACGTACTAATGGGCCGTCTGGAGCGAGCCGCGCTCTCGGAGGAGCACCGCTCTTTAATGAGCACGGTGCTTACGAAGATTTCATCCACTACCAGCGGCTTGAATGAGGCATTTACAAGCCTGCTCAAAGGCTTTAAGGTATGTAGTGAAAAATGCACAACTTTTTGGTTATGAAGCACGCGCTAGGTGTGCTCCCTATAGATAGTAGCCCCTAAGACTCTGGTTGCCCGCCATAGGCGGCAAACGGGGGATCGTATACTAATGGCTGCGCCATACATGTGCTCAGGTATACAAGGATCTGGCAGCCGACCAGTCTATTAAAGTTGCCGAACTAAGGAGGCAAATCGGATCCATCGATGCCGATATCACGCTGGTGAATAAACGGCTTGAGGAGTCATAGGGTATGTGCTTGGTTTTTATTATAATGTGTAGGAAAATGCCAAAGCGGCATAATATTAATGCAATATGTTTGCACTGCAGATGGTGTTGCTGTCGTGGAGGCCCTGAGGGCGGAACTTGCTCAAGCCACGGAACAAGCTCGGGCTAGCAATGCGGCTGCCCTAAAGGCGGCCGAAGAATTGAGAGTCGAACAGGCTGCTCATCGCCGAAGTAAGGAAAAAATGGCCGAAATGGCTGAAGAGTTAAAAAATGCCGCCGACCGGTATGCACTGCTTGAAAAGGAGAATAAAGCTAGTTCGGCCGAGCTGGACAAGGCACGTAATGCTACCAAGGAGATGCGGACCGAAATCCGGAGTATGTGGGAGGAGCTCCAACAGGCTGACAAAATCGTGGCTGGGGGCTCGTACTTACTGCAGACGAAGTTCTTGGATCTGTAGTATGCTCCCCTGGCGGGTCGCATGAGTCCTGCAGACGCATATGCAGACTTGGCGAATAGTACAGCTGACGCTGTCAAGTTCTTCGAGGGTCAAGGCGATGAAGAAGTGGAGAAGCTTTTTTGGTCGCAGTTCAATGCTCCCACTCGTCTGATGCCACTGAATGAGAAGGTAGCTGCTATGGAGGAGCTCCACAGGCTATCCGGACTTCCAATGCGGTCTGTGATAGACCATCTTTGGCCGAAGGGGCCTAAGCCGGACAACTACTTTGGTTTGGTGCAACAATTCCTTGGATCCGTGTCCCGGATTGACGCCATGAGGAGGTCGGCGTGCATAGAGGGTGCGCGGATGGCTCTAGCCCATGTTAAAGCCTACTGGACGGATATGGAGGCCACTGTAATAGCGAGCCAGGATCCGGCGGGAGGCCAACATCCGGCCGAGCACTACTTGGCGCAAGTCATGGAAGGTGCCCGCCTGATAGAGGCGCAGTGCTCGAAGAGTGTTATATTCGAGTGATAAGTCGAATCATTGTAGAAAACAATGTTTAGTTTAATTATGAGGCTATGTTTATACTTTTGCCCGGAAGTATGATTGTCCCCCCTGTGTGGCCGTTCTTATATGTATAAGTAGTCCAAAAGATAGCAGTTGTTGGCTTCAGCCCCCACGCATATAATGCGGGGGTGTTCGCAAAAAATATGCTTAAGCACACTTGATCCAACGTCTTGGTCCATTAAGGAGGCGATCGCACATCGAACTAGGCAACCGGACTATATAGCTGTAACACTTTTGCTTAGCTGTGGGAGTATAATGGTGGGGCTACTATGTAGCCCCTGGTACCTTCATGTGCATCCGAATACGGGCGCGTGTGTACATGGCCGGGAAATGGCCCTTCGTTAAGGCGGAGGAATCTCTAGGGATTCCGGTGAGTCTTCGAGTGGTTGAACAGTCTCTCGCTATATCATGACAGTCAGTTTTCGGCTTTCTCTTCTGAGGCACTCATCCGGAATAACCAGGGCACAATCACAGTAGTTCTCCTTTGGCCTGCCTTAGCCGGATGATAGCGGAACATAAGGCGGCAAACCCAGGAGCCGGGCAAACCCAACATTTGACCAAAGACATGATTCAGAGCTGATGCATATACGGCCAAACTCGTGACGCCGAACACTCCCAAGGGTATTCGGTCTTTTGTAAAAGAAGATAGGATGTCAAGAGCCTATTATAAGCCCTTTATTTCTAGGTACGTGCAATTTAGTCTGCCGTGGCCAAATGCCAAAAACGGCAATATCCTCTATGGGTATAGAACCCATGGGATGGTTAAACAACAAGAGGCAGTAGAAAAGGTTTACAAAGGGGCTTAATCTAAAAAGAAACCTGTTGCACAGAGCCCTGCTGCACGTCTGCGCCTTTGTCTCCGTTGTGCCGTATCCTGGAAGGGTATCGCGCGAACGTTGTCTGTAAAAAAGAAAAACTCGTAGGAGGGTGCAACGTAAGTATATGATTAATAATAAAAGTGTAAGCTATTGGCCTGCCAATAAGGTCGACCCAAGCGTGGGGCTGTATTAAATATAGACAGCCCCTGGTTTCCGTTATGGGATTACATATACGGTGCCCTGTTTGAATTTTATCCGGGCTACCAGACTCATGTAACCGTGTCTGTGGTCGTAATGACCAATCATGTTTTCAAATACTGGAGGCCGCTTATAGTCCGGCTGCCAGGGCCGTCGTGTATTCCTCTATGCGTGAAGGGCGCTATATGATTCTGCTAACAGTGATGACGACACGGGGACCAGGCATCTTGAGTGTAAGGTGGCCATAGTGCGGCAATGCGTTGAAGCGGGCGAAGGCCGTTCTTCCTAGCAATGCATGATAGCTGCTTTGGAAGGGTGCGACAGTGAAGAGCAGCTCTTCGCTTCTGGAGTTGCCTCGAGAGCCGAATGTTACTTCCAGCACGACGGAGCCCCTGGCACAGGCTTCAATGCCCGGTATCACTCCTTCAAATGTGGTGTTGCTTTGTTTAATTCTGGATGGGTCTATCCCCATTCTGCGGACAGTGTCCTCGTATATTAAATTGAGACCACTACCGTCATCCATGAGGACATGGGTGAGACGGTATCCGTCGATTATTGGGTCAAGCACCAAGGCCTGTGATCCTCCTCGCTGAATTGTAGTTCGGCCGTCCATGTGATCGAAAGAGATCGGACGAGACTTCCAGTAGTGAGACATGGGTACGGCGGGCTCTACATCATGCGCTTCTATGGGCGCGCGTTCATGCCCTCTCATGGATGTGTGAGTCGCATGGATCATGTTTACTGTTTTAACCTCTGGCGGGAATTTTTTCTGTCCCCCAGTGTTCGGCTGGTGAGGTTCATCCTCGTCTTCGCTTGGTGTGTCCCTCCCCTTGTGTTCGGCATTTAATTTGCTGGCCTGCTTGAAGACCCAGCACTTCTATGGGTGTGGTTCGCAGGTTTCTCCGGGGTGCCATGAATTTGGCATAGTCTGTCCAGGACTCTGTTCAGACCGGACAGTCCATCGTTACTGCCTTTGAATGGGTTCTTTTGCTGATCAGGTCAAGAGCCCCTGAATCCGGCGTTGACCCTCGTGTTGTCCGGGCTCTCTTCCTTGTTTTGGCGTTTGTTTTTATTACGCCTTGGCTTCCCGTTGCCATCCCTTATTTCGGATGTGCTGGGGTTGCTGGTGCCTTTACGGGCCAGCCAGCTATCCTCACCCGCGCAAAAGCGGGTCATAAGGCTTGTTAAGGCTGCCATTGTCCTTGGCTTTTCTTGGCCAAGGTGTCGGGCGAACCATTCGTCACGGATGCTGTGTTTGAAAGCCTCTAAGGCTTCGGCGTCCGGACAGTCGACAATTTCATTCTTCTTAGTGAGGAATCTGTTCCAAAGCTTGCGGGCAGACTCTCCGGGCTGTTGGATTATGTGACTTAGATCGTCGGCATCCGGAGGCCGGACATAAGTCCCTTGAAAATTGGCCCTGAAAGCGTCTTCGAGTTCCTCCCAACTCCCAATTGAGTTTTCGGGGAGGCTTTTCAACCAGTGTCGAGCTGGTCCCTTCAACTTGAGGGGAAGGTATTTGATGGCGTGGAGGTCATCCCCATGAGCCATGTGAATATGCAGGATAAAATCCTTGATCCAGACCCCTGGGTCTGTCGTGCCGTCGTATGCCTCTATGTTCACAGGTTTAAAGCCTTGTTGGAGTTCATGGTCCAGTACTTCTTTGGTGAAACACAGGGGGTGAGCAGCCCCTCTGTATCTGGGCGTGTTGTGGCATGTAGTCGGTTGTTGTTGTGTCCGTGGTTGATTCCAAACTGGTATCTGGCTTGTATGAGCATTTGGGTGACCATAGTCCTGCGCTGGGGTGTGTCTTCTAGATCCATATATGGACCTGGCTGCACCGGCCTTCTTATCCAGATGCTCGCGTGGATCGTGCACGGTATCCGCGGCTGCCCTGTTATGGTTGTGAGGTGGTACGTCTGGTTTCTTGGTTGAATTTTCTTTTGGTGGAACGGCCGCGTCGTCGAATTCTGGCAGTAGCTTGCGCTTCGGATAGCTTTTCGTATGGTGGTCATCACCATATCTTTCTTTAGTGTCTAGCACCTTATTCCATCTGCGACTTAGCTTTTCCTGTGTAGCCTTGAGCCGTTGCTTCTGCTTTTCTAGACTTTTTGCGGTGGCCATAAGCTTTCTGTGGAGGTTGTCTCGTTCCACTTGTTCGTCCGGGATGATGAATGCATCGTCATCTGGACTGTCTTCCTGTTCTGGGGCGGCATCATGAGCTCTTCCCTCCGGATCATTTTGATCGGGTATTTGCTCCGAACTTGATTTGGCGTGACCTGGCTCGCCCTGCTCCATCGCTGGGTCCATGTGGTCATTATTGCTTTCAGAGTTTGCGGGTATATCAACCCTTCTTGCGCTCTTGTTGCTATTTTTGCCATTGCTGGACTTCGAGCGGCGTCTGCGCCGCCTCTTTGGCTTTTGCCCGGGTGTTTTATCGTCCGGACTGCCGTCCTTATTGGGCATATCTACCATGTATATATCATGTGACAAGGTAGTAGTCCCGCGCTCCAGGGATTCTGGAGCCTCTCCTGCATCGTCGTCCATACCGTCGATGTCTTCGGAGTCAAGCACGTCGGTTAATTCTTCGATCGTGGCAATGAAGTGGGTGGTGGGTGGGCGCTGAATTCCTTCGTCGCCTGCTTCCCACTCGGGTCGGACATAGTTCGGCCCAGAGTTTCCTGACAAAGAGAGATATTTTAAAGAGTTCAACATGTCACCGAAGGGCGCGTGCTGAAAGATGTCCGCGGCGGTAAACTCCATTACCGGAGCCCAACATGGCTTGACTGGCTCAGGAGCGTGCGGACTGGAACAAACGACCGGATACGAGTCCGGGGGTCCGGGGATACAGGTCTCCGCAGAGATGCGGCCTGCGTTTGGCTCCACCGCCGATGAGCGCGCGGCCTATGGGGCGGGGTCCATCCCTCCGTCCTTGGGCAACGCAACCCGTTCCAGATTTAGATCCAGGGCTATTGTAGGGATGATGTTCCGAGCATTGTCCGACAGCAAGTCTAGGCCGTGCTCGTCGTGACTGTCCGGCGTTCCTGGCACAGGTTCAAATCCGTCGAAGATCAAGTCTCCACGGGCATCTGCCGTGTAGTTCTAGTTTCCGAACCAGATCTGGTAGCCAGGGGGACGCTATCGATCTGCTCCAACTGGCCAAGCGAATTGGCCCGCAGTGCGAAGCAGCCGAACACGAAGGTCTATCCGGGGAAAGAAGTCTCACCCTGGACCGTGTTGTTGACGATTGAAGACGCCATCAAGCCTTGAAGCGACGACACAGAGGAACTCTCAATGAAAGCACCAATGTCGTGTCAAAACCGGCGGATCTCGGGTAGGGGGTCTCGATCTATACATCTTAGGCTGATGGTAACAAGAAGCAAGGGACACCATGTTTACCCAGGTTCGGGCCCTCTCGATGGAGCTAAAACCCTACTTCCTGCTTGATTAATATTGAAAATATGTGGAATACAAGAGTAGATCTACCACAAGATCGTAGAGGCTAAATCCTAAGAGCTAGCCTATGATGATATGATTATAATTGTGATCGGCCTTCTAAGGACCATGCTCTCCGGTTTATATAGACACCGGAGAGCTAGGGTTTACATGGAGTCGGTTACAAGGAAGGAAACATAATATCCGGATCGCCAAGCTTGTCTTCCACGCAAAGGAGAGTCCATCCGGACACGAGCCGAAGTCTTGAGTCTTGTATCTTGACGCTTCTACAGTCCGGACAATGAATATAGTCTGGCTGTCCGGATACCCCTTAAATCAGGACTCCCTCACCCACCACCTGGCTGCCTCCTCCTCTCTCCCACTAAGGCCCAATAAGGCCCATACACTCCCTGGGGGGTTCCGGTAACCCCCCCCCCCCCGGTACTCCGGTAAATGCCCGAACTCACCCGGAACCATTCCGATGTCCAAACATAGTCTTCCAATATATGAATCTTTATGTCTCGACCATTTCAAGACTCCTAGTCATGTCCGTGATCATATCCGGGACTCCGAACTACCTTCGGTACATCAAAACACATAAACTCATAATACCGATCATCATCGAACGTTAAGCATGCGGACCCTATGGGTTCGAGAACTATGTAGACATGACAGACACATCTTCGGTCAGTAACCAATAGCGGAACCTGGATGCTCATATTGGTTCCTACATATTCTTAGAAGATCTTTATCGGTCAAACCGCATAACAACATACGTTGTTCCCGTTGTCATCGGTATGTTACATGCCCGAAATTCGATCGCCGGTATCTCAATACCTAGTTCAATCTTGTTACTGGAAAGTCTCTTTACTCATTCTGTAATACTTCATCCCACAACAAACTCATTAGTTACAATGCCTGCAAGGCTTATAGTGATGAGTATTATCGAGAGGGCCCAGAGATACCTCTCCGAAACACGGAGTGACAAATCCTAATCTTGATATATGCCAACCCAACAAACACCTTTAGAGACACCTGTAGAGCACCTTTATAATCACCCATTTACATTGTGACATTTGTTAGCACACAAAGTGTTACTCCGGTATTCGGGAGTTGCATAATCTCATAGTCTGAGGAATTTGTATAAGTCATGAAGAAAGTAGTAGCAATGAAACTGACACGATCATAATGCTAAGCTAACGGATGGGTCATGTCCATCACATCATTCCCCTAATGATGTGATCCTGTTCATCAAATGACAACACATGTCTATGGTTAGGAAACATAACCATCTTTGATTAACGAGCTAGTCAAGTAGAGGCATACTAGGGACTATAAGTTTTGTCTATGTGTTCACACATGTACTAAGTTTCTGGTTAACACAATTCTGGCATGAATAATAAATATTTATCATGAATTAAGGAAATAAATAGTAACTTTATTATTGCCTCTAGGGCATATTTCTTTCAAGGAGAAGTCAAATAAAGGGCAAAAGAATGGCAATGGAAAAGGGCAGCAACAAAACGGGACAGGGCATAGCCAGGGTGGTAACGGTAAGCGCAAGCAACCTGACGGCGGGTCAGATTTTGTGGCCAATACCAACACCCGGAATTACGGTCAGCGTCGAAAAGGAAAATCACAACATTGGGCAGGGTGTCGAAGTTCAACCTTGAGGCGATGTTGAACCGGCCTTGCCCAAAACTGAAGGAAATATGCCCTAGAGGCGATAATAAAGTTGTTTTTTATATTTCCTTATATCATGATAAATGTTTATTACTCATGCTAGAATTGTATTAACCGGAAACTTAGTACATGTGTGAATACATAGACAAAACATAGTATCCCTAGTATGCCTCTAATTGACTAGCTCGTTAATCAAAGATGGTTATGTTGCCTAACCATAGACATGTGTTGCCATTTGATGAACGGGATCACATCATTAGGGGAATGATGTGATGAACAAGACCCATCCGTTAGCTTAGCATTATGATCGTTACAGTTTCATTGCTACTGCTTTCTTCATGACTTATACACGTTCCTCAGACTATGAGATTATGCAACTCCCGAATACCGGAGGAACACACCTTGTGTGCTATCAAACGTCACAATGTAATGGTGATTATAAAGATGCTCCACAGGTGTCTCTGAAGGTGTTTGTTGGGTTGGCATAGATCGAGATTAGGATTTGTCACTCCGTGTTTTGGATAGGTATCTCTGGGCCCTCTCGGTAATGCTCATCACTATAAGACTTGCAAGCAATGTGATAAATGAGTTAGTTGCAGGATGAAGCATTACAGAACGAGTAAAGAGACTTGATGGTAATGAGATTGAACTAGGTATGATGATACCGACGATCAAATCTCGGGCAAGTAACATACCGATAACAAAGGGAACAATGTATGTTGTTATGCGGTTTGATCAAAAAAGATCTGCGTAGAATATGTAGGAGCCAATATGAGCATCCAGGTTCCGCAATTGGTTATTGACCAGAGATGTGTCTCGGTCATGTCTACATAGTTCTCAAACCCGTAGGGTCCGCACGCTTAATGTTCGATGATGATTTGTATTGTGAGTTATGTGATTTGATGACCGAAGTTTGTTCGGAGTCCCGGATGAGATCACGGATGTGACGAGGAATCTCGAAATGGTCGAGATGTAAATATCAATTTGTTGGAAGGCTATATTCGGACATCGGAAAGGTTCCGAGTGATTCGGGTATTTTTCAGAGTACCGGGGAGTTACGGGAATTCACCGGGAGAAGTAATGGGCCTTATTGGGCTTTAGTGGAGAGAGGGGAGAAGGGTCCAGAGGTGGCGCATGCCTCCCCCCTGCCCAAAACGAATTGGACAAGGGGTGGGGGCGCAAACCCCCTTTCCTTCTCCCTCTCCCACCCTTTCCTTATCTCCTACTCCGAATAGGAAAAGGGAATCCTACTAGGACTTGGGAGTCCTAGTAGGACTCCCTATGCTTGGTGCGCCCCCTAGGCTGGCCACCTCCTCCCTCCCTCCTTTATATACGGGGGAGGGGAGCACCCCAAGGACATACAAGTGATCTTTAGCCGTGTGCTGTTTCCCCCTCCACAGTTTTCCACCTCGGTCATATCGTCGTAGTGCTTAGGCGAAGCCCGGCGCCGGTAACTTCATCATCATTGTCACCACGCCATCATGCTGACGGAACTCTCCCTCAGCCTCAGCTGGATCTAGAGTTCGAGGGACGTCACCGAGCTGAACGTGTGCAGATTGCGGAGGTGCCGTGCGTTCGGTACTTGAGCAGTTGGATCACGAAGACGTTCGACTACATCAACCGCGTTAACTAAACGCTTACGCTTTCGGTCTGCGAGGGTACATGGATACACTCTCCCCTCTTGTTGCTATGCATCACCTAGATAGATCTTGCGTGAGCGTAGGATTTTTTTTGAAATTACTGCATTCCCCAACAGTAGCATCTGAGCCAGGTCTATGCGTAGATGTTATATGCACGAGTAGAACACAAAGAGTTGTGGGCGATAATTGGCATACTGCTTACCACCAATGTCTTACTTTGATTCGACGGTATTGTTCGATGAAGCGGCCCGGACCGACAATACATGACCGCATTCATGAGACTAGTTCTACCGACGTGCTTTTGCACAAAGGTGGCTGGCGGGTGTCTGTTTCTCCAACTTTAGTTGAATCGAGTTTGACTATGGCCGGTCCTGGTTTTGATGCGTAGGTAAGACCGTTCTTGCTAGAAGCCCGTAGTAGCCACATAAAACATACAACAACAAAGTAGAGGACGTCTAACTTGTTTTTGCTAGGCTTGCTGTGATGTGATATGGTCAAGGCATGATGTGATATCAATTGTTGTATGAGATGATCATGTTTTGTAACAAAGTTATCGTTAACTGGCAGGAGCCATATGGTTGTCGCTTTATTGTATGCAATGGAATCGCCATGTAATTGGTTTACTTTATCACTAAGCGGTAGCGATAGTCGTAGTAACAATAGTTGGTGAGACGACAATGATGCTACGATGGAGATCAAGGTGTCGCGCCGGTGACGATGGAGATCATGACGATGCTTCGGTGATGGAGATCACGAGCACAAGCTGATGATGGTCATATCATGTCACATATTTTGATTTCATGTGATGTTTATCTTTTATGCATCTTATTTTGCTTGGTACGGCGGTAGCATTATAAGATGACCCCTTACTAAATTTCAAGGTATCAGTGTTCTCCCTGAGTATGCACCGTTGCTATAGTTCAGCGTGCTGGGACACCACGTGATGATCGAGTGTAATAAGCTCTACGTTCACATACAACGGGTGCAAACCAGTTTTGTACACGCAGAATACTCGGGTTAAACTTGACAAGCCTAGAATATGCAGATATGGCCTCGGAACACTGAGACCGAAAGGTCGAACGTGAATCATATAGTAGATATGATCAACATAGTGATGTTCACCATTGAAAACTACTCCATCTCACGTGATGATCGGACATGGTTTAGTTGATTTGGATCACGTGATCATTTAGATGACTAGAGGGATGTCTATCTAAGTGGGAGTTCTTAAGTAATATGATTAATGGAACTTTAATTTATCATGAACTTAGTCATGATAGTATTTTACAAATTGTGTTGTAGATCAATAGCTCACGTTGTAGCTTCCCTATGTTTTTATATGTTCCTAGAGAAAACTAAGTTGAAAGATGATAGTAGCAATGATGCGGACTGAGTCCATAATCTGAGGTTTATCCTCATTGCTTTTTTCGACAGAAAGAGTGTAACGGAACCCCCTACAGTATAATTGGTGCAACAAATCCAAATTGCAAGTACCATGCCTTGAACCTGGGTGGGTGGGAAGGTATCAACCCCTTTGCACCACTAGGCTATGCCTTAGTCTGCGTCTATCCTCATTGCTGCACAGAAGAATTATGTCCTTGATGCACCGCTAGGTGACAGACCTATTGCAGGAGCAGAGGCTGATGTTATGAACATTTGGCTAGCTCAATATGATGACTCCTTGATAGTTTAGTGTGCCATGCTTTACGGCTTAGAACCGGGACTTCAAAAACGTTTTTAACGCCACAGAGCATATGAGATGTTCCAAGAGCTGAAATTGGTATTTCAAACTCATGCCCGTGTTGAGATGTATGAGACCTCTGACAAGTACTTCACCTAAAAGATGGAGGAGAATTGCTCAGCTAGTGAGCATGTACTCAGAATGTCTGGGTACTACAATCGCTTGAATCAAGTGGGAGTTAATCTTCCAGATAAGATAGTGACTGATATAGTTCTCTAGTCACCATCACCAAGTTACTGGAACTTCGTGATGAACTATAGTATGCAAGGGATGACAAAAATGATTCCCGAGCTCTTCGTGATGCTGAAATCGACGAAGGTAGAAAAAGCATCAAGTGTTGATGATTAAACAAGACCACTAGTTTCAAGAAAAGGGCAAAGGGAAAGAAATGGAACTTCAAGAAGAATGGCAAGCAAGTTGTCACTCCCGTGAAGAAGCCTAAAGCTGGACCTAAGCCTGAAACTGAGTGCTTCTACTGCAAAGGAAATGGTCACTAGAAGTGGAACTACCCCAAATATTTGGCGGATAAGAAGGATGGCAAAGTGGACAATGGTATATTTGATATACATATTATTGATGTGTACCTTACTAGTGCTCGTAGTAATCCCTGGGTATTTGATACTTGTTTGGTTGCTAAAATTAGTAACTCGAAATAGGAGTTGCAGAATTAATACAGACTAGTTGACGATGAAGTAACGATGTGTGTTGTAAGTAGTTCCAAGATTGATATGATCATCATCGAGCACTCCCTATACTTTCGGGATTAGTGTTGAACCTAAATAAATGTTATTAGGTGTTTGCGTCGAGCATGAATATGATTAGATCATGTTAATTGCAATACGGTTATTCATTTAAGACAGAGAATAATTGTTATCCTGTTTACATGAATAAAACCTTCTATGTTCATACACCCAATGTTGATGGTTTATTGAATCTCGAGCGTGGTAATACACATATTCATAGTATTGATGCCAAAAGATGCAAAGTTGATAATGATAGTGCAACTTATTTATGGCACTGCCGTTTGGGTCATATCGGTGTAAAGCGCATAAAGAAACTCCATAAAGATGGACTTTTGGAATCACTTGATTTTGAATCATTCGATGCTTGCGAACCGTGCCTTATGGGCAAGATGACTAAAACTCCGTTCTCTGGAACAATGGAAAGAGCTAGTGACTTGTTGGAACTAATACATAGCGATGTATGCGGTCCAATGAGTGTTGATGCTCGTGGCAGGTATCGTTATTTTCTGACCTTCACAGATGATTTGAGCAGATATGGGTATATCTACTTAATGAAACACAAGTTTGAAACATTTGAAAAGTTTAAAGAATTTCAGAGTGAAGTGGAGAATCATCGTAACAAGAAAATAAAGATTCTACAATCTGATCATGGAGGAGAATATTTGAGTTACGAGTTTGGCCTTCATTTAAAACAATGTGGAATAATTTCACAGCTCACACCGCCTGGAACACCACAGCGTAATGGTGTGTCCGAACATCGTAACCGTACTTTATTGGATATGGTGCGATCTATGATGTCTCTTACCGATTTACCACTATCGTTTTGGGGTTATGCATTAGAGACAACTACATTCACGTTAAACTGGGCACCATCAAAATCCGTTAAGACGACGCCTTATGAACTTTGGTTTGGCAAGAAACCAAAGTTTTCATTTCTTAAAGTTTGGGGTTGCGATGCTTATGTGAAAAAGCTTTGACCTGCTAAGCTCAAACCCAAATCGGAGAAGTGCATCTTCATAGGATACCTAAAGGAAACTGTTGGGTACACCTTCTATCACAGATCCGAAGGCAAGATATTCGTTGCTAAGAATGGATCCTTTCTATTAGGAGTTTCTGTCGAAAGAAGTGAGTGGGAGGAAACACCTTCTATCACAGATCTGAGGGCAAGATATTCGTTGCTAAGAATGGATCCTTTCTATAAGGAGTTTCTGTCGAAAGAAGTGAGTGGGAGGAAAGTAGATCTTGATGAGGTAATTGTACCTTCTCATGAATTGGAAAGTAGTTCATCACAGGAATTAGTTCAAGTGATTCCTATACCAATTAGTGAGAAACCTAATGATGATGATCTTGAAACTTTAGATCAAGTTACTACAGAACCTTGTAGGTCTTCTAGGGTATAGTCCGCACCAGAGTGGTGTGGTAATCCTATTCTGGAAGTCATGTTACTAGACCATGATGAACCTACGAACTATGAGGAAGCAATGATGAGCCTAGATTCCGCCAAATGGCTTGAGGCCATGAAATCTGAGATGGGATCCATGTATGAGAACAAAGTGTGGACTTTGGTGGACTTGCCCGATGATCGGCAAGCCATATTAAATAAATGGATCTTCAAGAGGAAGACGGACACTGATAGTAGTGTTACTATCTACAAAGCTCGACTTGTCGCAAAAAGGGTTTCGACAAGTTCAAGGTGTTGACTACAATGAAATTTTTTCAACTTTAGCAATGCTTAAATCCGTCTGAATCATGTTAGCAGTTGCCATATTTTATGAAATCTGGCAAATGGATGTCAAAACTGCATTCCATAAATGGATATTTCTTAAAGAAGAGTTGTATTTGATGCAATTAGTAGGTTTTGTCAATCCTAAAGGTACTAACAAGGTGTGCAAGCTCCATCGATCCATCTATGGATTGGTGCAGGCATCTCGGAGTTGGAATATACGCTTTGATGAGTTGATCAAAGCATATAGTTTTATACAGACATGCGGTGAAGCATGTATTTACAAGAAAGCGAGTGGGGGCACTACAACTTTTCTGATAAGTATATGTGAGTGACATATTATTGACCGGAAATGATGTAGAATCTTCTGGAAAGCATAAAGGAGAGTTTGAAAGGAGTTTCTCAAAGAAAGACCTCGGTGAAGTTGCTTATATATTGGGCATCAAGATCTATAGAGATAGATCAAGATGTTTGATAAGATTTTTCAATGAACACATACCCTGACAAGTTTTTTGAAAGAGTTCAAAATGGATCAGTCAAAGAAGAAGTTCTTGCCTGTATTACAAGGTGTAAAGTTGAGTAAGACTCAAAGCCCGACCATGGAAAAAGATAGAAAGAGAATGAAAGTCATTCCATATGCCACTGTCATAGGTTCTATAAAGTATGATGTGATGTGTACCAGATCTATTGTGCACCTTACCATGAGTTTGGCAAGGGGGTACAACAGTGATCTAAGAGTAGATCACTCAACAACGGTCAAAATTATCCTTAGTGAGGACAAAGGAAATATTTCTCGGTTATGGAGGTGATAAAGAGTTCATTGTAAAGAGTTATGTCAATGCAACCTTTTACACCGATCCAGATGACTCTAAGTCTCAATTTGGATACATATTGAAAGTGGGAGCAATTAGCTAGAGTAGCTCCATGCAGAGCATTGTAGACATAGAATATTTGCAAAATACATACGGCTCTGAATGTGTCAGACCCGTTGACTAAACTTCTCTCACAAAACATTATCACACCTTAGTACTCTTTGGGTGTTAATCACATAGAGATGTGAACCAGATTATTAACTCTAGTAAACCCTTTGGGTGTTGGTCACATGGCGAGGTGAACTATGGGTGTTAATCACATACATATGTGAATTATTGGTGTTAAATCACATGGCGATGTGAACTAGATTATTGACTCTAGTGCAAGTGGGAGACTGAAGGAAATATGCCCTAGAGGCAATAATAAAGTTATTTTTTATTTCCTTATTTCATGATAAATGTTTATTATTCATGCTAGAATTGTGTTAACCAGAAACTTAGTACATGTGTGAATACATAGACAAAACATAGTGTCCCTATTATGCCTCTCGTTGACTAGCTCGTTAATCAAAGATGGTTATGTTTCCTGACCATAGACACGTGTTGTCATTTGATGAACGGGATCACATCATTAGGGGAATGATGTGATGGACATGAACCATCCGTTAGCTTAGCATCATGATCGTTACAGTTTCATTGCTACTACTTTCTTCATGACCTATACATGTTCCTCAGACTATGAGATTATGCAAATCCTGAATACCATAGGAACACCTTGTGTGCTATCAAACATCACAACGTAAACGGGTGATTACAAAGATGCTCTACAGATGTCTCCGAAGGTGTTTGTTGGGTTGGCATAGATCGAGATTAGGATTTTTCACTTCGTGGTTTGGAGAGGTATCTCTGGGGGCCTCTCGGTAATGCTCATCACTATAAGCCTTGCAAGCAATGTGACTAATGAGTTAGTTGCGGGATGAAGCATTACAAAACGAGTAAAGAGACTTGACGGTAACGAGATTTACTAGGTATGATGATACCGACGATCGAATCTCAGGAAAGTAACATACCGATGACAAAGGGAACAACGTATGTTGTTATGAAGTTTGACCGATAAAGATCTTCGTAGAATATTTAGGAGTCAATATGAGCATCCAGGTTCCGTTATTAGTTATTGACATGAGATGTGTCTCGGTCATGTCTACCTAGTTCTCGAACCCATAGGGTCCGCATGCTTAACGTTCGATGAAGATTTGTATTATGAGTTATGTGATTTGATGAACGAAGTTTGTTCGGAGTCACGGCGGACGGACGATGAGTATCAAAATGGTCGAGACGCAAAGATCGATATATTGGAAGGCTATATTCGGACATCAGAAAGGTTCCGAGTGATTCGGGTATTTTTCGGGGTACCGGGGAGTTAAGGGAATTCACCGGGAGAAGTAATGGGCCTTATTGGGCTTTAGTGGAGAGAGGGGAGACGGGCCAAGAGGTGGCGCGCGCCTACCCCCTGCCCAAACCGAATTGGAGAAGGGGTGAGGGCGCAACCCCCCTTTCCTTCTCCCTCTCCCTCTCTTTCCTTCTCTGCTACTCCGAGTAGGAAAAGGGAATCCTACTAGGACTTGGGAGTCCTAGTAGGACTCCCTATGCTTGGCTCGCCCCCTAGGCCGGCCGCCTCCTCCCTCCCTCCTTTATATACGGGGGAGGCGAGCACCCCAAGGACATACAAGTTCATCTTTAGCCGTGTGCGGTGCCCCCTCCACAGTTTTCCACCTCGGTCATATCATCGTAGTGCTTAGGTGAAGCCCTGTGCCAGTAACTTCATCATCACCGTCACCACGCCGTTGTGCTGACAGAACTCTCCCTCGGCCTCAACTGCATCTAGAGTTTGAGGGACGTCACCGAGATGAACGTGTGCAGATTGTGGATGTGTCATGCGTTTGGTACTTGATCGGTTGGATCACAAAGACATTCGACTACATCAACCGCGTTAACTGAACGCTTCCGCTTTCGGTCTATGAGGGTACGTGGATACACTCCCCCCTCTCGTTGCTATGCATCACCTAGATAGATCTTGCGTGATCATAGGATTTTGTTTTTGAAATTACTGCGTTCCCCAACATGTTCGGAGTCTCGGATGAGATCACGGACATGACGAGGAGTCTCTAAATGATCGAGAGGTAAAGATTCATATATAGGAAGGCTATATTCGGACATCGGAATGGTTTCAGAGAAGTTTGGGTATTTTCGGAGTACCGGGAGGTTACTGGAACCCCCCGGGAGAAGTTATGGGCCTTATGGGCCATAAGAGGGAAGCACACCAGCCCACAAGGGGCTGGTGCGCCCCTTTGGGAAGGAGGACGATTAGGACTAGGAGAAGGGGCCGGGCCCCCCTTTCCTTCTCCTTCTCCCTTCCCCCTTTCCTACTCCATGTGGGAGGTGGAATCCTACTAGGACTAGGGAGTCCTAGTAGGACTCCACACCTTGGCGCGCCCCCTAGGGCCAGCTGCCTCTCCCTCTCCCTCCTTTATATACGGGGGCAGGGGGCACCCTAGAGGACACAAGTTTCTCTCCCAACCGTGTGTGGTGCCCCCCTCCACAGTTACACACCTCGATCATACCGTCGTAGTGCTTAGGCGAAGCCCTACGTCGGTAGCATCATCATCACCATCGCCATGTCGTCGTGCTAGCGGAACTCACCCTCGTCCTCCACTAGATCAAGAGCACGAGGGACCATCGAGCTGAACGTGGAGGTTCCATATGTTCGGTACTTGGATCGGTTGGATCACGAAGACGTTTGTCGAGGAAACCGATCACCTATGGGGTCACAAGGATCCCTTCTACGTTCGGTGGGGGGTTAGTTGCACGAAGAGCAGGTCGAGCCATTAGCACATAGAGGATTTTTATCCAGGTTCGGGCCGCGAAGATGCGTAATACCCTAGTCCTGCTTTATCTGGTTATATGTGTGTTCTTGAGTTTTTGAACTAGCTACGATGTGTGCTTTGTCCAAAAGTACGAATCCTCTCTCTGTGCGCCTTGGGCCTCCTTTTATAGACAAAAGGGGTTGCCACATTGGCACACAGGAGGTGGCAACCTACAGAGTGGTACGAGCTTATCGCTCGATCAACGTAGGACAAGTGCATTTAATGTGTTGCCTACGTGTCCTCTCACTTTATTGGGGACGGCAACGGAGGCCATCTCATCCTTCGCCGGTCCTCCTTGCCTCGCCACGCGTCCGGGCCGACGAGGCGTGCAGCGCCACGCTGGTCAACCAGCTGTTGTGTTGGCGAAGTGGTAAGCTTCCACGAAGATCTGCATGCCGCCACGCAGGCGCCTGCTTAGTTAGCATGCTTATTGTTGCACTGAAGTGATGGTGAAGTGGTGAAACCTTGTCGAGCGCAGGCCTAGCCACACCCCAGTGATCATCCCCGACAAGGCTTGCCGGGGGCTTTGGAGTTGTCCCCGGTAAGGGTCTTGCCGGGGGTCTTCGTCTTCCGATCCCACGTGGACTCGTGGGTTGCCAGTCTTCGCGAGAAGCCATATGCTACCAGGCATGTGCTCTCCAAATGTTGGCCTTAACACTGTCGATGGTGTCAGAGCTCTCAACCTCGAGGGTGGTGGCCCTACTGGTCTCTTCGCAAGCTGCCCCGGCAAGGAGCTTGCCGGGGGCTTCGCAGGTCGCCTCGGCAAGGCTTGTTGCCGGGCGTGGCCCTGCTCGTTGCCTTGAGTGTCTGTTCTGATATCCCTTGTTCCTGTCTTGCCTCCTACCGTCCTCCTTTGCTTCGCCGAGCCCTGTTGCAGGGGTGGCTGCGACCGTCCATGCACAAGTAAGGGGTATAGAAGTACCCACACTTTAGTACACCAACAACGTTCGACTACATCAACCGCGTTGTTAAAATGCTTCCTCTTTCGGTCTATGAGGGTACGTGGACACACTTTCCTCTCTCATTTCTATGCATCACCTAGATAAATCTTGCGTGATCGTAGGAAATTTTGAAATTACCGCGTTCCCCAACAGTGGCATCCGAGCCAGGTCTATGCGTAGATGTTTTATGCATGAGTAGAACACAAAGAGTTGTGGGCGATAATAGTCATATTGCTTACCACCAACGTCTTACTTTGATTCGGCGGTATTGTTGGATGAAGCGGCCCGGACCGACATTACATGACCGCGTTCATGAGACTGGTTCTACCGACGTGCTTTTGCACATAGGTGGCTGGCGGGTGTCTGTTTCTCCAACTTTAATTGGATCGAGTTTGACTACGACCGGTCCTTGTTGAAGGTTAAAATAGCACACTTGACGAAAAATCATTGTGGTTTTGATGCGTAGGTAAGAACAGTTCTTGCTAGAAGCCCGTAGCAGCCACGTAAAACTTGCAACAACAAAGTAGAGGACGTCTAACTTGTTTTTGTAGGGCATGTTGTGATGTGATATGGTCAAGACATGATGTGATATAATTTTTTGTATGAGATGATCATGTTTTGTTAAAGTTATCAACAACTAGCAGGAGCCTTATGATTGTCTCTTTATTGCATAAGATGCAAGCGCCATATAATTCCTTTACTTTATCACCATGCGATAGCAATAGTTGCAAAAGCAATAGTTGGCGAGACGACCATGTGATGACACGTTGATAGAGATCAATATGATGGAGATCATGGTGTCACGCCGGTGATGATATAGACCGAACCTCGATAGAGAGATCCAATCTGTTGTTACGGCCCGATCTTTCACCACACTGCACCACCAGCAGTAAGAACCTCTCACCCGCGCATGCTATGTACACGAAGTAGAGGGTTTGAACCTTACGACTCAGCACGAGAAGACCAACCTCGACGACGGTACTCACACACAAAACAATGTCCACGAAGAGAAATCGCAACACAAAGGTTTTCTAAAGCTTCCTCCAGAACTTAGGGATTTTTAGACAGCTTCCCCCAAAACTCGGTACGGGTATTTACCCTAAAAACACATTGTGTCTATCATAAAAATATAACCTGACTTACATTGAACGCATCTTGGCTTTATATACTAGCCGGCCATCTAATTTTCTTGAAAAGCAAACCGACCTTCTATCTCTAACTCAAATAAAATCTGGACTCTCCTAAAATATAAACATAATTGCCTGTTACATCTCGGCAGTTTCTTTTTATTTCTAAAACTAACAAACCGACTCATACTAGATACACACAAAAATTTGGCACGCTATCTCTTTGCCGTACGTGAGTTTAATGTAAGGTGGGCCCCAGCCTAGGTCGCATAAGGAGAGAAATAAACGAAGCTTGAAATTCTTCTCTATGCAAACTCTCGATGCGGTAGGAAAAGAAATAGAATACGACTCTTTCTCCTATTCTCTTTGAACAAAAGTGAGGCTTTCTCCTTGTTATTCTCAAAGTGGACTCCATCCAAATTATCCCTACCAACGTGAATCACCAAAGCTTCATGTATCTTATGCATGCATGGTTGTACGCACATGCAAACAAGAGCCACTGTACGTCCACTAGTAATTTCCATGGAGTTTTATACATTCTTATCACTTCCCTGATCAGTATGAATATAATTCGGCACATATGTGTCATCTGCTTTCAAGCCTGGCGCAACAATAATCATAGCTTCGTCTTGAACAACAACAACATCATGTTTGGTCAAAGATGTAGACGTTGTTTTATCTGTTGCGACCACCATAGATAGACTACATGCAGTCATATCATCCTCTCCCCCTTGCATCAAAACCATCCTCGATTTTGAGTCGGTCTCTTCAGCAATATTTTCCTCACTTGATTGAATAACAACCACAGAAATTTTAGTAGCTTCGACCGTATTCTTTTTTGCATCTTCCTCTTCTTTTATCTTCTTATGATGTTCACTCCCCCAAGCAATAAAACGATCCTCACCCATGGGCACGAGGTCATACTTCTTACCCTTCTTGACAGTATATATGTGTGTTTGACAATCATATGCAACATCGTGTTGTTTGTACCATGGCTTGCCCAACAATAAGTGACATGAAACCATCGGTGCCGGAATCACGTCACACAAAACAGTGCAAAACCAAATTCCCAACAAAAACGGTACCTCGGTTTGATGTGTGACACTGAGTTCTTCATAACCCCAACAAAACGAGTATGGTTGTGGGCGTGGTGTCATCGGTAGTTTCAACTTCTCCACCATCTCGATGCTTGCCGCGTTGATCAAACTCATGTGGTCGATTGTCATAGCACATGATCTCTCTTGTATCACAACATGAGTATGAAAAAGTCCATCCCATCGGCCTTCCTCCTCCAATTTAAATCCATAGCTTAGCTTCCATGATAAACCAGTCATCTTATTCATAGGGTCATGAACAACCTGATGCTCTGATACCACCTGATATAGACCGAACCTCGATGGTGAGATCTAATCTGTTGTTAGGGCTCCCGATCTTTCATGACACTCCACCACCAGCAGTAGCAACCTCTCTCCCGCGCATGCTATGTACACAAAGTAGAGGGTTTGAACCTTACAGCTCAGCACGAGAAGACCAACCTCGACGATGGTACTCACGCACAAAACAATTTCCACGAAAAGAAATCGCAACACAGAGGTTTTCTAAAGCTTCCTCCAAAACTTAGGAATTTTTAGACAGCTTCCCCCGAAACTCGATACGGGTATTTACCCTAAAAACACATTGTGTCTATCATAAAAATATAACCTGCATTACATTGAACGCATCTTGTCTTTATATACTAGCCGGCCATCTAACTTGTCTTGAAAAGCAAACCGACCTTCTATCTCTAACTCAAATAAAAACTGGACTCTCCTAAAATATAAACATAATTGCCTTTTACATCTCGGCAGTTTCCTTTTATTTCTAAAACTAACAAACTGACTCATACTAGATACACACAAAAAATTGGCACGCTATCTCTTTGTCGTACGTGAGTTTAATGTAAGGTGGGCCCCATCCTAGGTCGCATAAGGAGAGAAATAAACGAAGCTTGGAAATTCTTCTCTGTGCAAACTCTCGATGCGGTAGGAAAAGAAATAGAATACGGCTCTTTCTCCTATTCTCTTTGAACAAAAGTGAGGCTTTCTCCTCATTATTCTCAAAGTGGACTCCATCCAAATTATCCCTACCAACGTGAATCACCAAAGCTTCGTGTATCTTATGCATGCATGGTTGTACGCACATGCAAACAAGAGCCACTATACGCCCACTAGTAATTTCCATGGAGTTTTGTATGTTCTTATCACTTCCCTGATCAGTATGAACATAATTCGGCACGTATGTGTCATCTGCTTTTAAGCCTGGCGCAACAATAATCATAGCTTCGTCTTGAACAGCAACAGCAGCATGTTTGGTCACAGATGTAGACATTGTTTTATCTGTAGCGACCACCATAGATAGACTACATGCGGTCATATCAGGTGACGATGGAGATCATGATGGTACTTCGGAGATGGAGATCAAAGGCACACGATGATGATGGCCATATCATGTCACATATTATGATTGCATGTGACGTTTATCTTTTATGCTTCTTATTTTGCTTGATTCTGCGGTAGCATTATAAGATGATCCCTTACTAAAATGTCAAGGTATAAGTGTTCTCCCTAAGTATGCACCATTGCGACAGTTCTTCGTGCCGAGACATCACGTGATGATCGGGTGTGATAAGCTCTACGTTCACATACAACGGGTGCAAGCCAGTTTTCTGCACACAGAATACTCGGGTTAAACTTGACGAGCCTAGCATATGCAGATATGGCCTCGGAACACTGGAGACCGAAAGATCGAGTGTGAATCATATACTACATATGATCAACATAGTGATGTTCACCATTGAAAACTACTCCATCTCACGTGATGATTGGACATGGTTTAGTTGATTTGGATCACGTGATCATTTAGATTACTAGAGGGATGTCTATCTAAGTGGGACTTCTTAAGTAATATGATTAATTGAGATTTAATTTATCATGAACTTAGTCCTGGAAGTATTTTGCAAATTATGTGGTAGATCAATAGCTCGCGTTATAGATTCCCTATGTTTTTTATATGTTCCTAGAGAAAACTAAGTTGAAAGATGATAGTAGCAATGATGCGGATTGGATCCGTGATCAGAGGTGTATCATCATTGCTGCATAGAAGAATTATGTCCTAGATGCACCGCTAGGGGACAGACCTTTTGCAGGAGCAGATGTAGAAGTTATGAATGTTTCGCTAGCTCAATATGATGACTACTTGATAGTTTAGTGCATGATGCTTTATGGCTTAGAACCGGGACTTCAAAAACGTTTTCTAAAATGTCACGGAGCATATGAGATGTTCCAAGAGCTGAAATTGGTATTTCAGACTCATGCCCGTGTCAAGAGGTATGAGACCTTGGACAAGTACTTTGCCTAGAATATGGAGGAGAATTGCTCAACTAGTGAGCATGTGCTCAGAATGTCTGGGTACTACAATCACTTGAATCAAGTGGGAGTTAATCTTCCAGATAAGATAGTGATTGACATAGTTCTCTAGTCACCATCACCAAGTTAGTGGAACTTCGTGATGAACTATAGTATGCAAGGGATGGCAAAAACGGTTCTCGGGTTCTTCGTAATGCTGAAATCGACGAAGGTAAAAATCAAGAAAGAGCATGAAGTGTTGATGATTAAACAAGATCACTAGTTTCAAGAAAAGTTCAAAGGGAAAGAAAGGGAACTTCAAGAAGAATGGCAAGCAAGTTGTCACTCCCATGAATAAGCCCAAAGCTAGACCTAAGCCTGAAACTGAGTGCTTCTACTGCAAAGGAAATGGTCACTGGAAGTGGAACTGCCCCAAATATTTGGCAGATAAGAAGGATGGCAAAGTGAACTAAGGTATATTTGATATACATATTATTGATGTGTACCTTACTAGTGCTCGTAGTAATCCTTGGGTATTTGATACTTGTTCGGTTGCTAAGATTAGTAACTCGAAATAGGAGTTGCAGAATAAATAGAGACTAGTTGAGGATCAAGTGACGATGTGTGTTGGAAGTGGTTCCAACAATTATATGATCATCATCGAGCACTCCCTATACTTTCGGGATTAGTGTTGAACCTAAATAAAAATTATTTGGTGTTTGCCTTGAGCATGAATATGATTAGATCATGTTAATTGCAATATGGTTATTCATTTAAGACAGAGAATAATTGTTATTCTGTTTACATGAATAAAACCTTCTATGGTCGTACACCCAATGTTGATGGTTTATTGAATCTTGATCGTGGTAATACACATTCATAGTATTGATGCCAAAAGATGCAAAGTTGATAATGATAGTGCAACTTATTTGTGGCACTGCCATTTGGGTCATATCGGTGTAAGGCACATAAAGAAACTCCATAAAGGTGGACTTTTGGAATCACTTGATTATGAATCATTTGATGCTTGCGAACCATGCCTTATGGGCAAGATGACTAAAACTCCATTCTTCGGAACAATGGCATGAGCTAGTGACTTATTGGAAATAATACATACAGATGTATGTGGTCCAATGAGTGTTGATGCTCGTGGCGGGTATCATTATTTTCAGACCTTCGCAGATGATTTAAGAAGATATGGGTATATCTACTTAATGAAACACAAGTCTGAAACATTTCAAAAGTTCAAAGAATTTCAGAGTGAAGTGGAGAATCATCGTAACAAGAAAATGAAGTTTCTACAATCTGATCGTGGAGGAGAATATTTGAGTTATGAGTTTGGCCTTCATTTAAAACAATGTGGAATAGTTTCACAGCTCACGCCACCTGGAACACCACAACGTAATGGTGTGTCCGAACATCGTAATCGCACTTTATTGGATATGGTGCGATCTATGATGTCTCTTACCGATTTACCACTATCGTTTTGGGGTTATGCATTAGAGGCAGCTGCCTTCACATTACACAGGGCACCATCAAACTCCATTGAGACGACGCCTTATGAACTGTGGTTTGGCAAGAAACCAAAGTTGTGGTTTCTTAAAGTTTGGGGCTGCGATGCTTATGTGAAAAAGCTTCAACCTAATAAGTTCGAACCCAAATCGGAGAAATATATCTTCATATGATTCTGATAAGAAACTGTTGGGTACACCTTCTATCACAGATCTGAAGGCAAGATATTCGTTGCTAAGAATGGATCATTTCTAGAGTAGGAGTTTCTCACGAAAGAAGTGAGTGGGAGGAAAGTAGAGATTGATGAGGTAATTGTACCTTCTCCTGAATTGGAAAGTAGTTCATCACAGAAATCAGTTCCAGTGATTCCTACACCAATTAGTGAGGAAGTTAATGATGATGATCATGAAACTTCAGATCAAGTTACTACCAAACCTCATAGATCAACTAGAGTACGATCCGCACCAGAGTGGTACGATAATCCTATTCTGGAAGTTATGTTACTAGACCATGAACCTACGAACTATGAGGAAGCGATGATGAGCCCAGATTCTGTGAAATGGCTTGAGGCCATGAAATCTGAGATGGGATCCATGTATGAGAACAAAGTGTGGACTTTGGTGGACTTGCTTGATGATTCGCAAGCCATATTAAATAAATGGATCTTCAAGAGGAGGACGGACACTGATAGTAGTGTTACTATCTACAAAGCTCGACTTATCGCAAAAAGGTTTTTGACAAGTTCAAGGTGTTGATTACAATGATAATTTTTCAACTGTAGCGATGCTTAAATCCGTCTGAATCATGTTAGCAGTTGCCATATTTTATGAAATCTGGCAAATGGATGTCAAAACTGCATTCCTTAAATGGATATTTCTTAAAGAAGAGTTGTATTTGATGCAATCAGAAGGTTTTGTCAATCCTAAAGGTATTAACAAGGTGTGCAAGCTCCAACGATCCATCTATGGACTGGTGCAAGCATCTCGGAGTTGGAATATGCGCTTTGATGAGTTGATCAAAGCATACAGTTTTATACAGACTTGTGGTGAAGCTTGTATTTACAAGAAAGTGAGTGGGAGCACTACAGCCTTTCTGATAGGTTTTTATATGTTTCTAGAGAAAACTAAGTTGAAAGATGGTAGTAGCAATGATGCGGACTAGTTCCGATGATCTGAGGTTTATCCTCATTGCTGCACAGAAGAATTATGTCCTTGATGCAACGCTAGGTGACAGACCTATTGCTGGAGCAGAGGCGGACATTATGAACGTTTGGCTAGCTCAATATGATGACTACTTGATAGTTTAGTGCACCATGCTTTACGGTATATTTGATATACATATTATTGATGTGTACCTTACTAGTGCTCGTAGTAATCCCTGGGTATTTGATACTTGTTCAGTTGCTAAAATTAGTAACTCAAAACAGGAGTTGCAGAATAAATAGAGACTAGTTGAGGATCAAGTGACGATGTGCGTTGGAAGTGGTTCCAAGATTGATATGGTCATCACCGAGCACTCCCTATACTGTCGGGATTAGTGTTGAACCTAAATAAATGTTACTTGGTGTTTGTGTTGAGCATGAATATGATTAGATCATGTTAATTGCAATACGGTTATTCATTTAAGATAGAGAATAATTGTTATTCTGTTTACATGAATAAAACCTTCTATGGTCATACACCCAATGTTGATGGTTTATTGAATCTCGATCGTGGTAATACACATATCTCATAGTATTGATGCCAAAAGATGCAAAGTTGATAATGATAGTGCAACTTATTTGTGGCACTACCGTTTGAGTCATATCGGTGTAAAGCGCATAAAGAAACTCCATAAAGATGGACTTTTGGAATCACTTGATTATGAATCATTTGATGCTTGCAAACTGTGCCTTATGGGTAAGATGACTAAAACTCCATTCTCTGGAACAATGGAACGAGCAAGTGACTTATTGGAAATAATACATACCGATGTAAGCGGTCCAATGAGTGTTGATGCTTGTGGCGGGTATTGTTATTTTCTGACCTTCAAAGATGATTTGAATAGATATGGGTATATCTACTTAATGAAACACAAGTCTGAAACATTTGAAAAGTTCAAAGAATTTTAGAGTAAAGTGGAGAATCGTCATAACAAGAAAATAAAGTTTCTATGATCTGATTGTTGAGGAGAATATTTACGAGTTTGGCCTTCATTTAAAACAATGTGGAATAGTTTCACAGCTAACGCCACCTGGAACACTATAGCGTAATGGTGTGTCTGAACATCGTAACAGTACTTTATTGGATATGGTGCGATATATGATGTCTCTTACCGATTTACCACTATCGTTTTGGGGTTATGCATTAGAGACAACTACATTCATGTTAAACAGGGCACCATCAAAGTCCATTAAGACGACGCTTTATGAATTGTGGTTTGGCAAGAAACCAAAGTTGTCATTTCTTAAAGTTTGGGGCTGCGATGCTTATGTGAAAAAGCTTCAACCTGATAAGCTCGAACCCAAATCGGAGAAGTGCATCTTCATAAGATACCCAAAGGAAACTGTTGGGTACACTTCGATCACATATCCGAAGGCAATATATTCATTGCTAAGAATGGATCCTTTCTAGAGAAGGAGTTTGTCTCGAAAGAAGTGAGTGGGAGGAAAGTAGAGCTTGATGAGGTAATTGTACCTTCTCCTGAATTGGAAAGTAGTTCATCACAGAAATCAGTTCCAGTGATTCCTACACCAATTAGTGAGGAAGCTAATGATGATGATCATGAAACTTCAGATCAAGTTACTACCGAACCTCGTAGATCAACCAGAGTATGATCCGCACCAGAGTGGTACGGTAATCCTATTCTGGAAGTTATGTTACCAGACCATGATGAACCTACGAACTATGAGGAAGCGATGATGAGCCCAGATTCCACGAAATGGCTTGAGGCCATGAAATCTGAGATGGGATCCATGTATGAGAACAAAGTGTGGACTTTGATGGACTTACCTGATGATCGGCAAGCCATATTAAATAAATGGATCTTCAAGAGGAAGACGGACACTGATAGTAGTGTTACTATCTACAAAGCTTGACTTGTCACAAAAAGGTTTTCAACAGGTTCAAGGTGTTGACTTCAATGAGAATTTTTCAACTGTAGCAATGCTTAAATCCATCCCAATCATGTTAGCAGTTGCCATATTTTATGAAATCTAGCAAATGGATGTCAAAATTGCATTCCTTAAATGGATATTTCTTAAAGAAGAGTTGTATATGATGCAATTAGAAGGTTTTGTCAATCCTAAAGGTACTAGCAAGGTGTGCAAGCTCCAGCGATCCATCTATGGACTGGTGCAAGCATCTCGGAGTTGGAATATACGCTTGGATGAGTTGATCAAAGCATATAGTTTTATACAGACATGCAGTGAAGCCTGTATTTACATGAAAGTGAGTGGGAGCACTACAGCCTTTCTGATAAGTATATGTGAATGACATATTGTTGATCGGAAATGTTGTAGAATTTTCTGGAAAGCATAAAGGAGAGTTTGAAAGGAATTTTTCAAAGAAAGACCTCGGTGAAGTTGCTTATATATTGGGCATCAAGATCTATAGAGATAGATCAAGACGCTTGATAAGATTTTTCAATGAATACATACATTGACCAGAGTGGTACGGTAATCCTATTCTGGAAGTCATGTTACTAGACCATGATGAACCTACAAACTATGAGGAAGTCATGATGAGCCCAGATTTCGCGAACTGGCTTGAGGCCATGAAATCTGAGATGGGATCCATGTATGAGGACAAAGTGTGGACTTTGGTGGACTTTCCCGATGATCGTCGAGCCATTAAGAATAAATGGATCTTCAAGAAGAAGACGGACACTGATAGTAGTGTTACTATCTACAAAGCTTGACTTGTCGCAAAAGGTTTTCGACAAGTTCAAGGAGTTGACTATGATGAGACTTTCTCACCCGTAGCGATGCTTAAGTCTGTCCGAATCATGTTAGCAATTGTTGCATTTTATGATTATGAAATTTGGCAGATGGATATCAAAACTGCATTCTTGAATGGATTTCTGGAAGAAGAGTTGTATATGATGCAACCAGAAGGTTTTGTCGATCCAAAGGGTGCTAACAAAGTGTGCAAGCTCCAGCGATCCATTTATGGACTGGTGCAAGCCTCTCGGAATTGGAATAAACGCTTTGATAGTGTGATCAAAGCATATGGTTTTATACAGACTTTTGGAGAAGCCTGTATTTACAAGTGAGTGGGAGCTCTGTAGCATTTCTAATATTATATGTGGATGACATATTGTTGATTGGAGACGATATAGAATTTCTGGATAGCATAAAGGGATACTTGAATAAGAGTTTTTTAATGAAAGACCTCGGTGAAGCTGCTTACATATTAGGCATCAAGATCTATAGAGATAGATCAAGACGCTTGATAAGATTTTTCAATGAGTAAATACTTTGACAAGTTTTTGAAAGAGTTCAAAATGGATCAGTCAAAGAAGGAGTTCTTGTCTAAATTACAAGGTGTAAAGTTGAGTAAGACTCGAAGCCCGACCACGGCAGAAGATAGAAAGAGAATGAAAGTCATTCCCTATGCCACAGTCATAGGTTCTATAAAGTATGTTGTGCTGTGTACCAGACCTATTATGTACCTTGCCATGAGATTGGCAAGGGGGTACAATAGTGATCTAAGAGTAGATCACTGGATAGCGGTCAAAATTATCCTTAGTGAGGACTAAGGAAATGTTTCTCGGTGATGGGGGTGATAAAGAGTTCGTCGTAAAGAATTACGTCGATGCAAGCTTTTACACCGATCCAGATGACTCTAAGTCTCAATATGGATACATATTGAAAGTGGGACCAATTAATTAGAGTAGCTCTATACAGAGAATTGTAGACATAGAATATTTGCAAAATACATATGGCTCTGAATGTGACATACCCGTTGACTAAACTTCTATCATAAGCAAAATATTATCACACCTTTGTACTCTTTGGGTGTTAATCACATAGCAATGTGAACTAGATTATTGACTCTAGTAAACCCTTTGGTTGTTGGTAACATGGAGATGTGAACTATGGGTATTAATCACATACAGATGTGAACTATTGATGTTAAATCACATGGCAATGTGAACTAGATTATTGACTCTAGTGCAAGTGGGAGACTGAAGGAAATATGCCCTAGAGGCAATAATAAAGTTTTTATTTATATTTCCTTATATCATGATAAATGTTTATTATTCATGCTAGAATTGTATTAACCGGAAACTTAGTACATGTGTGAATACATAGACAAAACATAGTATCCCTAGTATGCCTCTAATTGACTAGCTCTTTAATCAACATGGTTATGTTTCCTAACCATAGACATGTGTTGTCATTTGATGAACGATATAACATAATTAGGATAATGATGTGATGGAAAAGACCCATCCGTTAGCTTAGCATTATGATAGTTACAGTTTCGTTGCTACTCCTTTCTTCATGACTTATACACGTTCCTCAGACTATGAGATTATGCAACTCCCGAATACCAGAGGAACACCTTTTGTGCTATCAAACATCACAACATAACTGGGTGATTACAAAGATGCTCTACAGGTGTCTCCAAATGTGTTTGTTGGGTTGTCATAGATAGAGATTAGGATTTGTCACTCCGTGTATCGGAGAGGTATCTTTGGGCCCTCTCGGTAATGCTCATCACTATAAGCCTTGCAAGCAATGTGACTAATGAGTTATTTGCGGGATGAAGCATTACGGAACGAGTAAAGAGACTTGCCAGGGTAAGATGATACCGATGATCGAATCTCGGGCAAGTAACATACCGATGACAAAGGGAACAACGTATGTTGTTATGCTGTTTGACCGATAAAGATCTTCGTAGAATATGTAGGAGCCAATATGAGCATCTAGGTTCCGCTATTGGTTATTGACCGGATATGTGTCTTAGTCATGTCTACATAGATCTCAAACCCGTAGGGTCCGCACACTTAACGTTCGATGACGATTTGTATTATGAGTTATGTGATTTAATGAACCAAAGTTTGTTCGGAGTCCCGGATGAGATCACGAACATGAAGAGGAGTCTCGAAATGGTCGAGAGGTAAAGATTCATATATTGGAAGGCTATATTCGGACATCGGACTGGTTTCAGAGAAGTTCGGGTATTTTCCTGAGTACTGGGAGGTTACCGGAACCCCCTGGGAGAAGTTATGGGCCTTATGAGCCATAAGAGGGAAGCACACCAGCCCACAACAGGCTGGTGCGCCCCCCTTGGCAGGAGGCCGATTAGGGCTAGGAGAAGGGGGTCGCCCCCCCCCCCCCTTTCCTTCTCCTTCTCCCTTCCCCCTTTCCTACTTAGTGTGGGAGGTGGAATCCTACTAGGACTAGGGAGTCCTAGTAGGACTCCACACCTTGGCGCGTGCCCCTAGGGCCGGCTGCCTCTCCCTCTCCCTACTTTATATACGGGTTAGGGGGCACCCTAGAGGACACAAGTTTCACTCCCAACCGTGTGCGGTGTCCCCCTCCACAGTTACACACCTCGATCATACCATTGTAGTGCTTAGGCGAAGCCCTGCGTCGGTAGCATCATCATCACCGTTGCCATGCCGTCGTGCTGATGGAACTCACCCTCGTCCTCAACTGGATCAAGAGCCGTAGGGACGTCATCGAGCTGAATGTGTATTGAACACGAAGGTACCGTACGTTCGGTACTTGGATCGGTTGGATCACGAAGACATTCGACTACATCAACCGCGTTATTGAAACGCTTCCGCTTTCGGTCTACGAGGGTACGTGGACACACTCTCCCCTCTCGTTGCTATGCATCACCTAGAAAGATCTTGCGTGATCATAGGGAATTTCGAAATTACTGCGTTTCCCAACAAAAACATAGTTATCCGGATAGGCCATCGACTCACATGTGGAAAGACTGTTTCATCATGAAGGAGTATAAGAATTCCAGCTTTCATGAGGACCACCATAACAACAATGGCCCGCATGGCGGGTCAGGATCTGGCTCACATGGGTCCAGCTTTGGAGGTGGCGGCTCAAATTCCGGATTTCAAGGTCAGGGCAATCATGGCGGTTTTAACCAGCAGCCCAATCAAGGCAATCAGCAACAACAGTCAGGGTATCAGAGTAATCCAAAGCAGCTTAATAGCGGCCAATATCATGTTTTCACCACAAGCATGTGCAAGCGAGACCAGAAGGTGCATAAACGAGCGGTAAGTGCAGTTGAGCCGGCCATACCTCGATACTTATGATGGCTAGAGCAGCCGATTGTATGGAGCCGTGAGGATCACCCACCCCGGGTTGACAATCTGGGTCAGCTGGCTTTGGTGGTAGCCCCTCAGGTTGGAGGCT
Source organism: Triticum aestivum (assembly GCF_018294505.1). Classification (NCBI taxonomy): domain Eukaryota; kingdom Viridiplantae; phylum Streptophyta; class Magnoliopsida; order Poales; family Poaceae; genus Triticum; species Triticum aestivum. Next base: position 583,011,583 of record NC_057795.1, read on the forward strand.
AAAAGTTCACTAAGGTGCTTATGGATGGAGGCAGTAGCATCAATATCCTCTATTATGACACTTTTCGTCGTATGAATTTGACAGACAAAGATCTTAAGCCGTCCTCTACGGCCTTTCATGGTGTGGTGCCTGGTACATCGGCATTCCCGGTGGGAAAGATAGACTTGGAAGTGGCTTTTGGCAATGAGCATGATTACAGGGCTGAGACATTGAACTTTTAAGTGGTCAAGATCAAAAGCCCCTATCACGCTCTATTTGGATGGCCACCTTATTCCAAGTTTATGGCATGACCTTGTTATGTGTATCTACAGCTTAAGATGCCGGGTCACAAGGGTACCATCACGATGCATGGTGACAGAAAGATAGCTTTGGAATGTGAAGAGGGTGATGCTGCTTATGCTGAGTCTGCTTGTGCAACGGAGGAGCTGAAGTTTTATAAAGACAATGTTGACCCGGAGGACATGACCCCCTTGAAGAAACCAACCACAGAGCATGATCCTTTATTGAAGTTTAAGTCGGTAGACGACACCAAACAGGTTGACTTCGTCCCTGGCGACTCATCCAAGCAGCTCACTATCAGTGCTAATATGGATCCAAAATAGGAAAGCACGCTTATCGAGTTCATCTGTGGACGAGTAAGGAGTACCCAGTTCAAAGGTCGGCTTATTATGTCAGTAAAGTCTTAATTGAGTCTAAACAGAGATACCCACATTGGCAGAAGCTAGTCTACGGGGTATTAACTTGCGACTGGCCATGAACACCCCATAGACTAGCTTCTGCCAATGTGGGTATCTCTGTTTAGACTCAATTAAGACCTCACTGACATAATAAGCCGGCCTTTGAACTGGGTACTCCTTACCCGTCTCTTCGGTCATCCTGCTCCGGTTCTTCTTCCTTGGTTATCTGGAAGTTCGGTGATAACCAGTTGATGCCCGTCAAGGCCTTGAATTTAGCTTCATCATCAATAAGGGTGGAGGGGTCAATATCAGGAGAAAAAGTATGCTTACGCGTGGAGGGATAAGATCCACAATTTCATAAGCCGGCGCTTTCACTTTTGCATTTTCCATCGTGTAAGCCGCCTGACACTTGGATAGATCGGTCTCCTCGGTCAGTTTGCTTGCTAGAGGACGCATCTCCTTTACGCAGTCGGCAAAGTCATTTTCATCAAAAGGAGAGCCATATTCTTTGAGACTTGGGCAGCCAGTAGCCATATCCGTCGGGTCTAGTTTGGCCTGCCATGCTTTGGCCCGACTCAAGGCGGTAATGGCACCAGCTAGGGTGGATGATCGATTTATTTCTTCCATCTTCTCGGGCATGACAGACAACTTGTCCAGCACCTCCCGAAGAAGTGTGGGTAGTTGTTTGTTGTGAGAGATATCCGCTATGGGCCGTTGAGAGCCAGTGTATAATTGCTCTACAAGAGTGTAAACCGCCTTGAGCTTTACCCGCATGTCCGGACCAAGATTGGAGATCCTGGGGCCTATTAAGTAAATGCACAAATAAGTCGCCAGGAGAATGAAAAGTTACAAGTTGGGAAACCGTTACAGCATTCTGAATTACTTACCAAAGATTGTGGTGGTCAGCTGTGTTATATATGGCACTCTAAGCTGGATAGCTCGGCAATGGTCTCTCACAAAGAAGATTCGGCAGCTTCTGCTCTTTGGATTAACTCGACCTTTTCCTTTTCCCAGGCGGCTTTCTCTATAGAAAACCCGGTTTTTAGTTTTTTCTTTTCATCTAGGCTGAACTTAAATTTCGAATCAGCTTTGTGTGTCTCCACTTCCTGATGATCAAGCCGGCTTTTCAAATCTGTCAATTGGGTCTCCGTCTGATTAAGGGCCTCCTGCAAATATGAGTCAAACAGTTATAAACATATTGATCAGGATACAATCTACATACAAGTCCCAAGCACATTGCAAGCAAGGCACTTGTCACTTGGGGGCTAATGTGTGCGGAAGTTATTTTCACATTCTATTATTAATGATCTGGTGCACCTGTACCAGCTAAGCCGACCCATGAGGGCTATGGCGTACAATTTTTCTTTTCTACCAAAATTACAATTGATCCGGCTCATCTTTGTCAAGATAAACTGGCCCATGAGGGCTACGATATGAAATGTTTCTCTCAAAGGTAATGAAAGTGAACCGGGTTATCTTTATAAGCTGGTGTATGAGGGCTATGACTTCAAATTTGCAACAACATATTTTGACAAGTCTTACCCCTACTCAATGTATTCTTTCCTACGGATAAGGCTTGGGGGCTGGATGACTATATATGCAAAGGAAGCAGATGTCCATACCTCATATTTCTGTCGCATCCTCTTGACTATGTCTGCCTCCAGATCACGACCAGTGTGCAGATGGCTCAGATAACCAGAGAATAATTCGTTGACGTCCAAGTGTGAGTAGTTGGCAATATTAACCTTGTTTTTGCCCTTTTCAATCAGCTCTTCTTTGGCGGAGTGCTTGGCCAGAACGGTAGGATTCCCTGGTTCTAAATAGCCAGTACCCGTGACCAAGACGTCTTCAGGATTTTCTTCAACAGGCTTGGTGGAACTTGGCGGCTTAATGCTGGACGAGTCAACACCCGATGGTGTTGGGGAACGCAGCAGAAATTCAAAATTTTCCTACGTGTCACCAAGATCTATCTATGGAGAAACCAGCAACGAGGGGAAGGAGAGTGCATCTACATACCCTTGTAGATCGCTAAGCGGAAGCGTTTAAGAGAACGGGGTTGAAGGAGTCGTACTCATCGTGATCCAAATCACCGGAGATCCTAGTGCCGAACGGACGGCACCTCCGCGTTCAACACACGTACAGCCCGGTGACGTCTCCCACGCCTTGATCCAGCAAGGATAGAGGGAGAGGTTGAGGAAGACTCCATCCAACAGCAGCACAACAATGTGGTGGTGGTGGAGGAGCGTGGCAATCCTGCAGGGCTTCGCCAAGCACCTGCGGGAGAGGAGGAGGTGTCACGGGAGGGAGGGAGGCGCCAAGGCTTCTCGTATGGATGCCCTCCCTCCCCTCCACTATATATAGGGGCAAGGGAGAGGGGGGAGGTGCAGCCTTGCCCCTTCCTCCAAGGAAGGGGTGCGGCCAAGAGGGGGGGAGGAGTCCATCCTCCCCAAGGCACCTCGGAGGTGCCTTCCCCCTTGAGGACTCTTCCCTCCCCAAGTTTCCTTGGCGCATGGGCCTCTTGGGGCTGGTGCCCTTGTCCCATATAGGCCAAGGCGCACCCCCTACAGCCCATGTGGGCCCCCGGGGCAGGTGGACCCCCCCGGTGGACCCCCGGACCCCTTTCGGCACTCCCGGTACAATACCGATAAAGTGCGAAACTTTTCCGGCGACCAAAACAGGACTTCCCATATATAAATATTTACCTCCGGACCATTCCGGAACTCCTCGTGACGTCCGGGATCTCATCCGGGACTCCGAACAATATTCGGTAACCACATACAAACTTCCTTTATAACCCTAGCGTCATCAAACCTTAAGTGTGTAGACCCTACGGGTTCAGGAGACATGTAGTCATGACCGAGACGTTCTCCGGTCAATAACCAACAGCGGGATCTGGATACCCATGTTGGCTCCCACATGTTCCACGATGATCTCATCGGATGAACCACGATGTCAAGGACTCAATCAATCCCGTATACAATTCCCTTTGTCTAACGGTATGATACTTGCCCGAGATTCGATCGTCGGTATCCCGGTACCTTGTTCAATCTCGTTACCGGCAAGTCTCTTTACTCGTTCCGTAACACATCATCCCGTGATCAACTCCTTGGTCACATTGTGCACATTATGATGATGTCCTACCGAGTGGGCCCATAGATACCTCTCCGTTTACACGGAGTGACAAATCCCAGTCTCGATTCGTGCCAACCCAACAGACACTTTCGGAGATACCTGTAATGCACCTTTATAGCCACCCAGTTACGTTGTGACATTTGGTACACCCAAAGCATTCCTACGGTATCCGGGAGTTGCACAATCTCATGGTCTAAGGAAAAGATACTTGACATTAGAAAAGCTTTAGCATACGAACTACACGATCTTTGTGCTAGGCTTAGGATTGGGTCTTGTCCATCACATCATTCTCCTAATGATGTGATCCCGTTATCAACGACATCCAATGTCCATAGCCAGGAAACCATGACTATCTGTTGATCACAACGAGCTAGTCAACTAGAGGCTCACTAGGGACATATTGTGGTCTATGTATTCACACGTGTATTACGATTTCCGGATAATACAGTTATAGCATGAATAAAAGACTATTATCATGAACAAGGAAATATAATAATAACTTATTTATTATTGCCTCTAGGGCATATTTCCAACAGTCTCCCACTTGCACTAGAGTCAATAATCTAGTTCACATCGCCATGTGATTAACACTCACAGAGTTCTGGGTTTGATCATGTTGCTTGTGAGAGAGGTTTTAGTCAACGGGTCTGAACCTTTCAGATCCGTGTGTGCTTTACAAATCTCTATGTCATCTCCTAGATGTAGCTACCACGTTCTATTTGGAGCCATTCCAAATAACTGTTCCACTTGAAGCTATTCTAAATTGTTGCCCCATTATACATATTCGGTATCTCTACTCAGAGCTATCCGGATAGGTGTTAAGCTTGCATCGACGTAACCTTTACGACGAACTCTTTTACCACCTCCATAATCGAGAAAATTCCTTAGTCCACTAGTTACTAAGGATAACTTTGACCGCTGTCTGTGATCCATTCTTGGATCACTCTTGTACCCCTTGACTAACTCATGGCAAGGCACACTTCAGGTGCGGTACACAGCATAGCATACTATAGAGCCTATGTCTTAAGCATAGGAGACGACCTTCGTCCTTTCTCTCTATTCTGCCATGGTCGAGCTTTAAGTCTTAATTTCATACCTCACAACTCAGGCAAGAACTCCTTCTTTGACTGATCCATCTTGAACACCTTCAAGATCATGTCAAGGAATGTGCTCATTTGAAAGTACCATTAAGCGTTTTGATCTATCCTTATAGATCTCGATGCTCAATGTTCAAGTAGCTTAATACAGGCTTTTCATTGAAAAACACTTTTCAAATAACCCTATATGCTTTCCAGAAATTCTACGTCATTTCTGAATGTCAACAATATATACTCATCAGAAATTCTATAGTGCTCCCACTCACTTCTTTGGAAATACAAGTTTCTCATAAACTTTGTATAGACCCAAAATCTTTGATCATCTTATCAAAGCGTACATTCCAACTCCGAGATGCTTACTCCAGTCCTTAGAAGGATTGCTGGAGCTAGCATACCTTTTAGCATCCTTAGGATCGACAAAACCTTTCTGATTGTATCACATACAACCTTTCCTCACGAAAGTTGGTAAGGAAACTCGTTTTGACATCCATCTGCCAGATTTCATAAATGCAGCTTATGCTAACATGATTCTGACGGACTTAAGCATCGCCACGGATGAGAAAATCTCATCGTAGTTAACTCCTTGAACTTGTGAAAAACTCTTCGCCACAAGTCGAGCTTCATAGATGGTGACATTACCATCCACGTCCGTCTTCTTCTTAAAAGATCCATTTATCTCAATGGCTTGCCGATCATTGGGCAAGTCCACCAAAGTCCATGCTTTGTTCTGATACATGGATCCTATCTCGGATTTCATGGTTTCTAACCATTTGTCGGAATATGGGCCCACCATCGCTTCTCCATAGCTCGTAGGTTCATTGTTGTCTAGCAACATGACCTTCAAGACAGGATCACCGTACCACTCCGAAGCAGTATGTGTCTTTGTCGTCCTACGAGGTTCGGTAGTGACTTGATCCGAAACTTCATGATCACTATCATAAGCTTCCACTTCAATTGGTGTAGGTGCCACAGGAACAACTTCATGTGCCCTGCTACACACTTGTTGAAGTGACGATTCAATAACCTCATCAAGTCTCCACCATCCTCCCACTCAATTCTTCGAGACAAACTTTTCCTCGAGAAAGGACCCGATTCTAGAAACAATCCATATTGCTTTCGGATCTGAATTAGGAGGTATACCCAACTGTTTTGGGTGTCCTATGAAGATGCATTTTATCCGCTTTGGGTTCGAGCTTATCAATCCTGAAACTTTTTCACATAAGCATCGCAGCCCCAAACCTTTAAGAAACGACAACTTAGGTTTCTCTAAACCATAATTCATACAGTGTCATCTCAACGGAATTACGTGGTGCCCTATTTAAAGTGAATGTGGTTGTCTCTAATGCCTAACCCATGAACAATAGTGGTAATTCGATAAGAGACATCATGGTACGCACCATATCCAATAGGGTGCAACTATGATGTTCGGACACACCATCACACTATGGTGTTCCAGGCGGTATTAATTGCGAAACAATTTCCACAATGTCTTAATTGTGTGCCAAAACTCGTAACTCAGATATTCATCTCTATGATCATATCATAGACATTTTATCCTCTTGTCACAATGATCTTCTACTTCACTCTGAAATTACTTGAACCATTAAATAATTCAGACTTGTGTTTCATCAAGTAAATATTCTCAACATCTACTCGAATCATCTGTGAAGTAAGAACATAACGATATTCACTGCATGCCTCAGCACTCATTGGACTGCACACATCAAAATGTGTTACTTCCAACAAGTTGCTATCTTGTTCCATCTTACTTAAAACGAGGCTTTTCAGTCATCTTGCCCATGTGGTATGATTTGCATATCTCAAGTGATTCAAAATCAAGTGAGTCCAAACGATCCATCTGCATGGAGTTTCTTCATGCGTATACACCAATAGACATGGTTCGCATGTCTCAAACTTTTCAAAAACGAGTGAGTCCAAAGATCCATCAACATGGAGCTTCTTCATGCGTTTTATACCATTATGACTTACATGGCAGTGCCACAAGTAAGTGGTACTATCATTACTATCTTATATCTTTTGGCATGAAAATGTGTATCACTACGATCGAGATTCAATAAACCATTCCTTTAGGTGCAAGACCATTGAAGGTATTATTTAAATAAATAGAGTAACCATTATTCTCTTTAAATGAATAACCGTATTGCGATAGACATAATCAAATCATGTCTATGCTCAACGCAAACACACAATGACAGTTATTTAGGTTTAATAATAATCTTGATGGTAGAGGGAGCGTGCGATGTTTGATCACATCAAACTTGGAAACACTTCCAACACATATCGTCAGCTCACCTTTAGCTAGTCTCCGTTTATTCCGTAGCTCTTTTATTTCGAGTTACTAACACTTAGCAACCGAACCGGTATCTAATACCCTGGTGCTACTAGGAGTGCTAGTAAAGTACACATTAACATAATGTATATCCAATATACTTCTATCGACCTTGCCAGCCTTCTCATCTACCAAGTATCTAGGGTAATTCTGCTCCAGTGGTTATTCCCCTTATTACAGAAGCACTTAGTCTCGGGTTTGGGTTCAACCTTGGATTTCTTCACTAGAGCAGCAGCTGATTTTCCATTTCATGAAGTATCCCTTCTTGCCCTTGCCCTTCTTGAAACTAGTGGTTTCACCAACCATCAACAATTGATGCTCCTTCTTGATTCCTACTTTCGCGGTGTCAAACATCGTGAATACCTCAAGGATCATCATATCTATCCTTGATATGTTATAGTTCATCACGAGGCTCTAGCAGCTTGGTGGTAATGACTTTGGAGAAACATCACTATCTCATCTGGAAGATTAACTCCCACTCGATTCAAGTGATTGTTGCATTCAGACAATCTGAGCACAAGCTCAACGATTGAGCTTTTCTCCCTGAGTTTGCAGGCTAAGAAAATCGTCGGAGGTCTTACACCTCTTGACATGGGCACGAGCCTGAAATCCTAATTTCAGCCCTCGAAACATCTCATATGTTCCGCGATGTTTCGAAAAACGTCTTTGGTGCCTCAACTCTAAACCGTTTAACTGAACTATCACGTAGTTATCAAAACGTGTATGTCCGATGTTCGCAACATCCACAGACGAAGATTGGGGTTCAGCACACTAAGCGGTGCATTAAGGACATAAGCTTTCTACTGTCCGCATAATCGCTACTGTCAACTTTCAACTATATTTTCTCTAGGAACATATCTAAACAGTGGAACTAAAGCGCGAGCTTACGACATAATTTGCAAAGGTCTTTTGACTATGTTCAGGATAATTAAGTTCATCTTATGCACTCCCACTCAGATAGACATCCCTCTGGTCATCTAAGTGATTACATGATCCGAGTCAACTAGGCCGTGTCCGATCATCACGTGAGACGGACTAGTCATCATCGGTGAACATCTTCATGTTGATCGTATCTACTATACGACTCATGCTCGACCTTTCGGTCTCCATGTTCCGAGGCCATGTCTGTACATGCTAGGCTCGTCAAGTTAACCCTAAGTGTATTGCATGTGTAAATATGTCTTACACCCGTTGTATGTGAACGTAAGGATCTATCACACCCGATCATCACGTGGTGCTTCGAAACGACGAACTGTAGCAACGGTGCACAGTTAGGGGAGAACACTTCTTGAAATTGTTGTAAGGGATCATCTTATTTACTACCGTCGTTCTAAGTAAACAAGATGCATAAACATGATAAACATCACATGCAATCAAATAGTGACATGATATGGCCAATATCATTTTGCTCCTTTTGATCTCCATCTCCGGGGCTCCATGATCATCATCGTCACCGGCATGACACCATGATCTCCATCATCATGATCTCCATCATCGTGTCTTCATGAAGTTGTCACGCCAACGACTACTTCTACTTCT